>NC_135412.1:36743989-37043989 GCF_051991245.1 Festucalex cinctus | reverse complement strand
AGTATTTGAAGCCACATTTTGAAAGACTCCAGTCTAATGCCTTACCCAGCAGGCCACATTACAAATGAAGGTAGCAGGGCTACGTGCACTTTTCTCTTTTCCTTTACCTGGCCCGAACGGTAAAGTACTTCAAGACAAAAGCATGAGTGGGTACTATTCTGTAAGGGTTGTGACAGTGTTTGAACCCACATTATGAAGGACTCCAGTCTAATGCCTTACCCAACAGGCCACATTACAAGTGAAGGTACCAGGACTCCATGCACTTTTGTCTTTTTCTTTACCTGGCACGAACGGTAAAGTTCTTCAAGACAAAAGTATGAGTGGCCACTATGCTGTAAGGGCTGTGACAGTATTTGAACCCTCATTCTGAAAGACTCCAGTCTAATGCCTTATCCACCAGGCCATTAAATAAGTGAAGGTAGCAGGACAACGGGCACTTTTGTCTTTTCCTTTACCTGGCTCGAACGGTAAAGTTATTCAAGACAAAAGCATGAGTGGGTACTATTCTGTTAGGGCTGTGACAGTATTTGAACCCACATTCTGAAGGAGTCCAGTCTAATGACTTATCCACCAGGCCACATTACAAGTGCAGGTAGCAGGACTACGTGCACTTTTGTCTTTTCCTTTACCTGGCCCGAACTGTAAAGTTCTTCAAGACAAAGGTATGAGAGGGCACTATTCTGTAAGGGTTGTGACAGTGTTTGAACCCACATTCTGAAGGACTCCAGTCTAATGCCTTATCCACCAGGCCACATTACAAGTGAAGGCACCAGGACTACGTGCACTTTTGTCTTTTCCTTTACCTGGCCCGAACGGTAAAGTTCTTCAAGAGAAAAGCATGAGTTGGCACTATTCTGTAAGGGCTGTGCCAGTATTTGAACTAACATTCTGAAGGACTCCAGTCTAATGCCTTATCCACCAGGTCACATTATAAGTGAAGCTACCAGGACTACGTGCACTTTTGTCTTTTCCTTTACCTGGCCTGAACGGTAAAGTTCTTCAAGACAAAAGCATGAGTGTGCACTATTCTGTAAGGGGTGTGACAGTATTTGAAGCCACATTCTGAAAGACTCCAGTCTAATGCCTTATCCACCAGGCCACATTACAATTGAAGCTAAAAGTACTACGTGCACTTTTGTCTTTTGCTTTACCTGCCCCGAACGGTAACGTTCAAGACAAAAGCATGAGTGGGAACTATTCTGTAAGGGCTGTGCCAGTATTTGAACCCATATTCTGAAGGACTTCAGTCTAATGCCTAGTCCAGCCAGGCCACATTACAAGTGAAGGTAGTAGGAATACGTGCACTTTTGTCTTTTCCTTTACCTGGCCCGAACGGTAAAGTTCTTCAAGACAAAAGCATGAGTGGGCACTATTCTGTAAGGGCTGTGCCAGTATTTGAACCCACATTCTGAAGGACTCCAGTCTAATGCCTTATCCACCAGGCCACATTACAAGTGAAGGTACCAGGACTACGTGCACTTTTGTCTTTTCCTTTACCTGGCCTGAACGGTAAAGTTCTTCAAGACAAAAACATGAGTGTGCACTATTCTGTAAGGGCTGTGACAGTATTTGACGCCACATTCTGAAGGACTCCAGTCTAATGCCTTATCCACCAGGCCACATTACAAGTGAAGGTACCAGGACTCCATGCACTTTTGTCTTTTCCTTTACCTGGCCCGAACGGTAAAGTTCTTCAAGACATAAACAGGCACTATTCTGTAAGGGCTGTGCCAGGATTTGAACCCACATTCTGAAGGACTCCAGTCTAATGCCTTATCCATCAAGCTACATTACAAGTAGAGGTACAAGGACTCCGTGCACTTTTGTCTTTTCCTTTACCTGGCCTGAACGGTAAAGTTCTTCAAGACAAAAGCATGAGTGTGCACTATTCTGTAAGGGTTGTGACAGTGTTTGAACCCACATTCTGAAGGACTCCAGTCTAATGCCTTATCCACCAGGCCACATTACAAGTGAAGGTACAAGGACTCCATGCACTTTTGTCTTTTCCTTTACCTGGCCCGAACGGTAAAGTTCTTCAAGAGAAAAGCTTGAGTTGGAACTATTCTGTAAGGGCTGTGCCAGTATTTGAACCCACATTCTGAAGGACTCCAGTCTCATGCCTTATCCACCAGGCCACATTAAAAGTGAAGGTACCAGGACTACGTGCACTTTTGTCTTTTCCTTTACCTGGCCCGAACGGCAAAGTTCTTCAAGACAAAAGCATGAGTGGGCACTATTCTGTAAGGGCTGTGACGGTATTTGAACCCACATTCTGAAAGTCTCCAGTCTAATGCCTTAACCACCAGGCCACATTGCAAGTGAAGGTAATAGGAATACGTGCACTTTTGTCTTTTCCTTTACCTGGCCCGAACGGTAAAGTTCTTCAAGACATGAAAAGGTACTATTCTGTAAGGCCTGTGCCAGGATTTGAACCCACATTCTGAAGGACTCAAGTCTAATGCCTTATCCATCAGGCCACATTACAAGTGTAAGAACAAGGACTCCGTGCACTTTTGTCTTTTCCTTTACCTGGCCCGAACGGTAAAGTTCTTCAAGACAAAAGCATGAGTGGGCACTATTCTGTAAGGGTTGTGACAGTATTTGAACCCACATTCTGAAGGACTCCAGTCTAATGCCTTATCCACCAGGCCACATTACAAGTGAAGGTAGAAGGACTACGTGCACTTTTTTCTTTTCCTTTACCTGGCCCGAATGGTAAAGTTCTTCAAGACAGAAGCATGAGTGGGCACTATTCTGTAAGGGCTGTGACAGTATTTGAACCCACATTCTGAAGGACTCCAGTCGAATGCCTTATCCACCAGGCCACATTACAAGTGAAGGTGGGAGGACTACGTGCACTTTTGTCTTTTTCTTTACCTGGCCCGAACGGTAAAGTTCTTCAAGACAAAAGTATGAGTGGGCACTATTCTGTAAGGGCTGTGACAGTATTTGAACCCTCATTCTGAAAGACTCCAGTCTAATGCCTTATCCACCAGGCCATAAAATAAGTGAAGGTAGCAGGACAACGGGCACTTTTGGCTTTTCCTTTACCTGGCTCGAACGGTAAAGTTCTTCAAGACAAAAATATGAGTGGGCACTATTCTGTAAGGGCTGTGACAGTATTTGAACCCACATTCTGAAGGACTCCAGTCTAATGCCTTATCCACCAGGCCACATTACAAGTGAAGGTAGTAGGAATACGTGCACTTTTGTCTTTTCCTTTACCTGGCCTGAACGGTAAAGTTCTTCAAGACAAAAGCATGAGTGTGCACTATTCTGTAAAGGCTGTGACAGTATTTGAAGCCACATTCTGAAATACTCCAGTCTAATGCCTTTCCCACCAGGCCACATTACAAGTTAAGGTAGCAGGGCTACGTGCACTTTTGTCTTTTTCTTTAGCTGGCCCGAACGGTAAAGTTCTTCAAGACAAAAGCATGAGTGGATACTATTCTGTAAGGGTTGTGACAGTGTTTGAACCCACATTCTGAAAGACTCCAGTCTAATGCCTTATCCACCAGGCCACATTACAAGTGAAGGCACCAGGACTACGTGCACTTTTGTCTTTTCCTTTACCTGGCCCGAAAGGTAAAGTTCTTCAAGACAAAAGCATGAGTTGGGACTATTCTGTAAGGGCTGTGCCAGTATTCGAACTAACAATCTGAAGGACTCCAGTCTAATGCCTTATCCACCAGGCCACATTATAAGTGAAGATACCAGGACTACGTGCACTTTTGTCTTTTCCTTTACCTGGCCCGAACGGTAAAGTTCTTCAAGACAAAAGCATGAGTGGGCACTATTCTGTAAGGGCTGTGACAGTATTTGAAGCCACATTCTGAAAGACTCCAGTCTAATGCCTTACCCAGCAGGCCACATTACAAATGAAGGTAGCAGGGCTACGTGCACTTTTCTCTTTTCCTTTACCTGGCCCGAACGGTAAAGTTCTTCAAGACAAAAGCATGAGTGGGTACTATTCTGTAAGGGTTGTGACAGTGTTTGAACCCACATTATGAAGAACTCCAGTCTAATGCCTTACCCAACAGGCCACATTACAAGTGAAGCTACCAGGACTCCATGCACTTTTGTCTTTTTCTTTACCTGGCACGAACGGTAAAGTTCTTCAAGACAAAAGTATGAGTGTCCACTATGCTGTAAGGGCTGTGACAGTATTTGAACCCTCATTCTGAAAGACTCCAGTCTAATGCCTTATCCACCAGGCCATTAAATAAGTGAAGGTAGCAGGACAACGGGCACTTTTGTCTTTTCCTTTACCTGGCTCGAACGGTAAAGTTATTCAAGACAAAAGCATGAGTGGGTACTATTCTGTTAGGGCTGTGACAGTATTTGAACCCACATTCTGAAGGACTCCAGTCTAATGCCTTAGCCACCAGGCCACATTACAAGTGAAGGTAGTAGGAATACGTGCACTTTTGTCTTTTCCTTTACCTGGCCTGAACGGTAAAGTTCTTCAAGACAAAAGCATGAGTGTGCACTATTCTGTAAAGGCTGTGACAGTATTTGAAGCCACATTCTGAAATACTCCAGTCTAATGCCTTTCCCACCAGGCCACATTACAAGTTAAGGTAGCAGGGCTACGTGCACTTTTGTCTTTTTCTTTAGCTGGCCCGAACGGTAAAGTTCTTCAAGACAAAAGCATGAGTGGATACTATTCTGTAAGGGTTGTGACAGTGTTTGAACCCACATTCTGAAAGACTCCAGTCTAATGCCTTATCCACCAGGCCACATTACAAGTGAAGGCACCAGGACTACGTGCACTTTTGTCTTTTCCTTTACCTGGCCCGAACGGTAAAGTTCTTCAAGACAAAAGCATGAGTTGGGACTATTCTGTAAGGGCTGTGCCAGTATTTGAACTAACAATCTGAAGGACTCCAGTCTAATGCCTTATCCACCAGGCCACATTATAAGTGAAGATACCAGGACTACGTGCACTTTTGTCTTTTCCTTTACCTGGCCCGAACGGTAAAGTTCTTCAAGACAAAAGCATGAGTGGGCACTATTCTGTAAGGGCTGTGACAGTATTTGAAGCCACATTCTGAAAGACTCCAGTCTAATGCCTTACCCAGCAGGCCACATTACAAATGAAGGTAGCAGGGCTACGTGCACTTTTCTCTTTTCCTTTACCTGGCCCGAACGGTAAAGTTCTTCAAGACAAAAGCATGAGTGGGTACTATTCTGTAAGGGTTGTGACAGTGTTTGAACCCACATTATGAAGAACTCCAGTCTAATGCCTTACCCAACAGGCCACATTACAAGTGAAGCTACCAGGACTCCATGCACTTTTGTCTTTTTCTTTACCTGGCACGAACGGTAAAGTTCTTCAAGACAAAAGTATGAGTGGCCACTATGCTGTAAGGGCTGTGACAGTATTTGAACCCTCATTCTGAAAGACTCCAGTCTAATGCCTTATCCACCAGGCCATTAAATAAGTGAAGGTAGCAGGACAACGGGCACTTTTGTCTTTTCCTTTACCTGGCTCGAACGGTAAAGTTATTCAAGACAAAAGCATGAGTGGGTACTATTCTGTTATGGCTGTGACAGTATTTGAACCCACATTCTGAAGGAGTCCAGTCTAATGCCTTATCCACCAGGCCACATTACAAGTGCAGGTAGCAGGACTACGTGCACTTTTGTCTTTTCCTTTACCTGGCCCGAACTGTAAAGTTCTTCAAGACAAAGGTATGAGAGGGCACTATTCTGTAAGGGTTGTGACAGTGTTTGAACCCACATTCTGAAGGACTCCAGTCTAATGCCTTATCCACCAGGCCACATTACAAGTGAAGGCACCAGGACTACGTGCACTTTTGTCTTTTCCTTTACCTGGCCCGAACGGTAAAGTTCTTCAAGAGAAAAGCATGAGTGTGCACTATTCTGTAAGGGGTGTGACAGTATTTGAAGCCACATTCTGAAAGACTCCAGCCTAATGCCTTATCCACCATGCCACATTACAATTGAAGGTAAAAGTACTACGTGCACTTTTGTCTTTTGCTTTACCTGCCCCGAACGGTAACGTTCAAGACAAAAGCATGAGTGGGAACTATTCTGTAAGGGCTGTGCCAGTATTTGAACCCACATTCTGAAGGACTTCAGTCTAATGCCTAGTCCAGCCAGGCCACATTACAAGTGAAGGTAGTAGGAATACGTGCACTTTTGTCTTTTCCTTTACCTGGCCCGAACGGTAAAGTTCTTCAAGACAAAAGCATGAGTGGGCACTATTCTGTAAGGGCTGTGCCAGTATTTGAACCCACATTCTGAAGGACTCCAGTCTAATGCCTTATCCACCAGGCCACATTACAAGTGAAGGTATCAGGACTACGTGCACTTTTGTCTTTTCCTTTACCTGGCCTGAACGGTAAAGTTCTTCAAGACAAAAACATGAGTGTGCACTATTCTGTAAGGGCTGTGACAGTATTTGAAGCCACATTCTGAAGGACTCCAGTCTAATGCCTTATCCACCAGGCCACATTACAAGTGAAGGTACCAGGACTCCATGCACTTTTGTCTTTTCCTTTACCTGGCCCGAACGGTAAAGTTATTCAAGACATAAACAGGCACTATTCTGTAAGGGCTGTGCCAGGATTTGAACCCACATTCTGAAGGACTCCAGTCTAATGCCTTATCCATCAAGCTACATTACAAGTAGAGGTACAAGGACTCCGTGCACTTTTGTCTTTTCCTTTACCTGGCCTGAACGGTAAAGTTCTTCAAGACAAAAGCATGAGTATGCACTATTCTGTAAGGGTTGTGACATTGTTTGAACCCACATTCTGAAGGACTCCAGTCTAATGCCTTATCCACCAGGCCACATTACAAGTGAAGGTACAAGGACTCCATGCACTTTTGTCTTTTTCTTTACCTGGCCCGAACGGCAAAGTTCTTCAAGACAAAAGCATGAGTGGGCACTATTCTGTAAGGGCTGTGACGGCATTTGAACCCACATTCTGAAAGACTCCAGTCTAATGCCTTAACCACCAGGCCACATTGCAAGTGAAGGTAATAGGAATACGTGCACTTTTGTCTTTTCCTTTACCTGGCCCGAACGGTAAAGTTCTTCAAGACATGAAAAGGTACTATTCTGTAAGGCCTGTGCCAGGATTTGAACCCACATTCTGAAGGACTCCAGTCTAATGCCTTATCCATCAGGCCACATTACAAGTGAATGAACAAGGACTCCGTGCACTTTTGTCTTTTCCTTTACCTGGCCCGAACGGTAAAGTTCTTCAAGACATAAGCATGAGCAGGCACTATTCTGTAAAGGCTGTGCCAGTGTTTGAACCCACATTCTGAAAGACTCCAGTCTAATGCCTTATCCACCAGGCCACATTACAAGTGAAGGTAGAAGGACTACGTGCACTTTTTTCTTTTCCTTTACCTGGCCCGAATGGTAAAGTTCTTCAAGACAGAAGCATGAGTGGGCACTATTCTGTAAGGGCTGTGACAGTATTTGAACCCACATTCTGAAGGACTCCAGTCGATTGCCTTATCCACCAGGCCACATTACAAGTGAAGGTGGGAGGACTACGTGCACTTTTGTCTTTTTCTTTACCTGGCCCGAACGGTAAAGTTCTTCAAGACAAAAGTATGAGTGGGCACTATTCTGTAAGGGCTGTGACAGTATTTGAACCCTCATTCTGAAAGACTCCAGTCTAATGCCTTATCCACCAGGCCATAAAATAAGTGAAGGTAGCAGGACAACGGGCACTTTTGGCTTTTCCTTTACCTGGCTCGAACGGTAAAGTTCTTCAAGACAAAAATATGAGTGGGCACTATTCTGTAAGGGCTGTGACAGTATTTGAATCCACATTCTGAAGGACTCCAGTCTAATGCCTTATCCACCAGGCCACATTACAAGTGAAGGTAGTAGGAATACGTGCACTTTTGTCTTTTCCTTTACCTGGCCTGAACGGTAAAGTTCTTCAAGACAAAAGCATGAGTGTGCACTATTCTGTAAAGGCTGTGACAGTATTTGAAGCCACATTCTGAAATACTCCAGTCTAATGCCTTTCCCACCAGGCCACATTACAAGTTAAGGTAGCAGGGCTACGTGCACTTTTGTCTTTTTCTTTAGCTGGCCCGAACGGTAAAGTTCTTCAAGACAAAAGCATGAGTAGATACTATTCTGTAAGGGTTGTGACAGTGTTTGAACCCACATTCTGAAAGACTCCAGTCTAATGCCTTTTCCACCAGGCCACATTACAAGTGAAGGCACCAGGACTACGTGCACTTTTGTCTTTTCCTTTACCTGGCCCGAACGGTAAAGTTCTTCAAGACAAAAGCATGAGTTGGGACTATTCTGTAAGGGCTGTGCCAGTATTTGAACTAACAATCTGAAGGACTCCAGTCTAATGCCTTATCCACCAGGCCACAATATAAGTGAAGGTACCAGGACTACGTGCACTTTTGTCTTTTCCTTTACCTGGCCCGAACGGTAAAGTTCTTCAAGACAAAAGCATGAGTGGGCACTATTCTGTAAAGGCTGTGACAGTATTTGAACCCACATTCTGAAGGACTCCAGTCTAATGCCTTTCCCACCAGGCCACATTACAAGTGAAGGTAGCAGGGCTACGTGCACTTTTGTCTTTTTCTTTAGCTGGCCCGAACGGTAAAGTTCTTCAAGAGAAAAGCATGGGTTGGCACTATTGTGTAAGGGCTGTGCCAGGATTTGAACCCACATTCTGAAGGACTCCAATCTAATGCCTTATCCATCAGGCCACATTACAAGTGAAGGTAGCAGGACTCCGTCCACTTTTGTCTTTTCCTTTACCTGGCCCGAACGGTAAAGTTCTTCAAGACATAAGCATGAGCAGGCACTATTCTGTAAGGGCAGTGACAGTATTTGAAGCCACATTCTGAAAGACTCCAGTCTAATGCCTTTCCCACCAGGCCACATTACAAGTGAAGGTAGCAGGGCTACGTGCACTTTTGTCTTTTTCTTTAGCTGGCCCGAACGGTAAAGTTCTTCAAGACAAAAGCATGAGTGGGTACTATTCTGTAAGGGTTGTGACAGTGTTTGAACCCACATTCTGAAGGACTCCAGTCTAATGCCTTATCCACCAGGCCACATAACAAATGAAGGCCCCAGTACTATGTGCACTTTTGTCTTTTCCTTTACCTGGCCCGAACGGTAAAGTTCTTCAAGACAAAAGCATGAGTGGGCACAATTCTGTAAGGGTTGTGACAGTATTTGAACCCACATTCTGAAGGACTCCAGTCTAATGCCTTATCCACCAGGCAACATTGCAAGTGAATGTCGCAGGAATACGTGCACTTTTGTCTTTTCCTTTACCTGGCCCGAACGGTTAAGTTCTTCAAGACATAAGCAGGCACTATTCTGTAAGGGCTGTGCCAGTATTTGAACTCACATTCTGAAAGACTCCAGTCTAATGCCTTATCCACCAGGCCACATTACAAGTGAAGGTAGCAGGACTACGTGCACTTTTGTCTTTTCCTTTACCTGGCCCGAACGGTAAAGTTCTTCAAGACAGAAGTATGAGTGGGTACTATTCTGTAAGGGATGTGACAGTATTTGAACCCTCATTCTGAAGGACTCCAGACTAATGCCTTATAAACCAGGCCATATTACAAGTGAAGGTAACAGGACTACGTGCACTTTTGTCTTTTCCTTTGCCTGGCCCGAACGGTAAAGTTCTTCAAGACAAAATCATGAGTGGGCACTATTCTGTAAGGGCTGTGACAGTATTTGAAGCCAAATTCTGAAAGACTCCAGTCTAATGCCTTATCCACCAGGCCACATTACAAGTGAAGGTAGTAGGAATACGTGCACTTTTGTCTTTTCCTTTACCTGGCCTGAACGGTAAAGTTCTTCAAGAGAAAAGCATGAGTGTGCACTATTCTGTAAGGGCTGTGACAGTATTTGAAGCCAAGTTCTGAAAGACTCCAGTCTAATGCCTTTCCCACCAGGCCACATTACAAGTGAAGGTAGTAGGGCTACGTGCACTTTTGTCTTTTTCTTTAGCTGGCCCGAACGGTAAAGTTCTTCAAGACAAAAGCATGAGTGGGTACTATTCTGTAAGGGTTGTGACAGTGTTTGAACCCACATTCTGAAGGACTCCAGTCTCATGCCTTATCCACCTGGCCACATTACATGTGAAGGTACCAGGACTACGTGCACTTTTGTATTTTCCTTTACCTGGCCTGAACGGTAAAGTTCTTCAAGACAAAAGCATGAGTGTGCACTATTCTGTAAGGGTTGTGACAGTGTTTGAACCCACATTCTGAAGGACTCCAGTCTAATGCCTTATCCACCAGGCCACATTACAAGTGAAGGTACAAGGACTCCATGCACTTTTGTATTTTCCTTTACCTGGCCCGAACGGTAAAGTTCTTCAAGAGAAAAGCTTGAGTTGGCACTATTCTGTAAGGGGTGTGCCAGTATTTGAACCCACATTCTGAAGGACTCCAGTCTCATGCCTTATCCACCAGGCCACATTAAAAGTGACGGTACCAGGACTACGTGCACTTTTGTCTTTTCCTTTACCTGGCCCGAACGGCAAAGTTCTTCAAGACAAAAGCATGAGTGGGCACTATTCTGTAAGGGCTGTGACAGTATTTGAACCCACATTCTGAAGGACTCCAGTCGAATGCCTTATCCACCAGGCCACATTACAAGTGAAGGTAGTAGGAATACGTGCACTTTTGTCTTTTCCTTTACCTGGCCTGAACGGTAAAGTTCTTCAAGAGAAAAGCATGAGTGTGCACTATTCTGTAAGGGCTGTGACAGTATTTGAAGCCAAATTCTGAAAGACTCCAGTCTAATGCCTTTCCCACCAGGCCACATTACAAGTGAAGGTAGTAGGGCTTCGTGCACTTTTGTCTTTTTCTTTAGCTGGCCCGAACGGTAAAGTTCTTCAAGACAAAAGCATGAGTGGGTACTATTCTGTAAGGGTTGTGACAGTGTTTGAACCCACATTCTGAAGGACTCCAGTCTCATGCCTTATCCACCTGGCCACATTACATGTGAAGGTACCAGGACTACGTGCACTTTTGTATTTTCCTTTACCTGGCCTGAACGGTAAAGTTCTTCAAGACAAAAGCATGAGTGTGCACTATTCTGTAAGGGTTGTGACAGTGTTTGAACCCACATTCTGAAGGACTCCAGTCTAATGCCTTATCCACCAGGCCACATTACAAGTGAAGGTACAAGGACTCCATGCACTTTTGTATTTTCCTTTACCTGGCCCGAACGGTAAAGTTCTTCAAGAGAAAAGCTTGAGTTGGCACTATTCTGTAAGGGGTGTGCCAGTATTTGAACCCACATTCTGAAGGACTCCAGTCTCATGCCTTATCCACCAGGCCACATTAAAAGTGAAGGTACCAGGACTACGTGCACTTTTGTCTTTTCCTTTACCTGGCCCGAACGGCAAAGTTCTTCAAGACAAAAGCATGAGTGGGCACTATTCTGTAAGGGCTGTGACGGTATTTGAACCCACATTCTGAAAGACTCCAGTCTAATGCCTTAACCACCAGGCCACATTGCAAGTGAAGGTAATCGGAATACATGCACTTTTGTCTTTTCCTTTACCTGGCCCGAACGGTAAAGTTCTTCAAGACATGAAAAGGTACTATTCTGTAAGGCCTGTGCCAGGATTTGAACCCACATTCTGAAGGACTCCAGTCTAATGCCTTATCCATCAGGCCACATTACAAGTTTAAGAACAAGGACTCCGTGCACTTTTGTCTTTTCCTTTACCTGGCCCGAACGGTAAAGTTCTTCAAGGCATAAGCATGAGCAGGCACTATTCTGTAAGGGCTGTGCCAGTGTTTGAACCCACATTCTGAAAGACTCCAGTCTAATGCCTTATCCACCAGGCCACATTACAAGTGAAGGTAGAAGGACTACGTGCACTTTTTTCTTTTCCTTTACCTGGCCCGAATGGTAAAGTTCTTCAAGACAGAAGCATGAGTGGGCACTATTCTGTAAGGGTTGTGACAGTATTTGAACCCACATTCTGAAGGACTCCAGTCGAATGCCTTATCCACCAGGCCACATTACAAGTGAAGGTGGGAGGACTACGTGCACTTTTGTCTTTTTCTTTACCTGGCCCGAACGGTAAAGTTCTTCAAGACAAAAGTATGAGTGGGCACTATTCTGTAAGGGCTGTGACAGTATTTGAACCCTCATTCTGAAAGACTCCAGTCTAATGCCTTATCCACCAGGCCATAAAATAAGTGAAGGTAGTAGGACAACGGGCACTTTTGGCTTTTCCTTTACCTGGCTCGAACGGTAAAGTTCTTCAAGACAAAAATATGAGTGGGCACTATTCTGTAAGGGCTGTGACAGTATTTGAACCCACATTCTGAAGGACTCCAGTCTAATGCCTTATCCACCAGGCCACATTACAAGTGAAGGTAGTAGGAATACGTGCACTTTTGTCTTTTCCTTTACCTGGCCTGAACGGTAAAGTTCTTCAAGACAAAAGCATGAGTGTGCACTATTCTGTAAAGGCTGTGACAGTATTTGAAGCCACATTCTGAAATACTCCAGTCTAATGCCTTTCCCACCAGGCCACATTACAAGTTAAGGTAGCAGGGCTACGTGCACTTTTGTCTTTTTCTTTAGCTGGCCCGAACGGTAAAGTTCTTCAAGACAAAAGCATGAGTGGATACTATTCTGTAAGGGTTGTGACAGTGTTTGAACCCACATTCTGAAAGACTCCAGTCTAATGCCTTATCCACCAGGCCACATTACAAGTGAAGGCACCAGGACTACGTGCACTTTTGTCTTTTCCTTTACCTGGCCCGAACGGTAAAGTTCTTCAAGAGAAAAGCATGGGTTGGCACTATTGTGTAAGGGCTGTGCCAGGATTTGAACCCACATTCTGAAGGACATCCAATCTAATGCCTTATCCATCAGGCCACAATACAAGTGAAGGTAGCAGGACTACGTGCACTTTTGTATTTTCCTTTACCTGGCCCGAACGGTAAAGTTCTTCAAGACATAAGCATGAGCAGGCACTATTCTGTAAGGGCAGTGACAGTATTTGAAGCCACATTCTGAAAGACTCCAGTCTAATGCCTTTCCCACCAGGCCACATTACAAGTGAAGGTAGCAGGGCTACGTGCACTTTTGTCTTTTTCTTTCGCTGGCCCGAACGGTAAAGTTCTTCAAGACAAAAGCATGAGTGGGTACTATTCTGTAAGGGTTGTGACAGTGTTTGAACCCACATTCTGAAGGACTCCAGTCTAATGCCTTATCCACCAGGCCACATTACAAATGAAGGCCCCAGTACTACGTGCACTTTTGTCTTTTCCTTTACCTGGCCCGAACGGTAAAGTTCTTCAAGACAAAAGCATGAGTGGGCACTATTCTGTAAGGGTTGTGACAGTATTTGAACCCACATTCTGAAGGACTCCAGTCTAATGCCTTATCCACCAGGCCACATTGCAAGTGAAGGTCGCAGGAATACGTGCACTTTTGTCTTTTCCTTTACCTGGCCCGAACGGTAAAGTTCTTCAAGACATAAGCAGGCACTATTCTGTAAGGGCTGTGCCAGGATTTGAACCCACATTCTGAAGGACTCCAGTCTAATGCCTTATCCATCAAGCTACATTACAAGTAGAGGTACAAGGACTCCGTGCACTTTTGTCTTTTCCTTTACCTCGCCTGAACGGTAAAGTTCTTCAAGACAAAAGCATGAGTGTGCACTATTCTGTAAGGGTTGTGACAGTGTTTGAACCCACATTCTGAAGGACTCCAGTCTAATGCCTTATCCACCAGGCCACATTACAAGTGAAGGTACAAGGATTCCATGCACTTTTGTCTTTTCCTTTACCTGGCCCGAACGGTAAAGTTCTTCAAGAGAAAAGCTTGAGTTGGCACTATTCTGTAAGGGCTGTGCCAGTATTTGAACCGACATTCTGAAGGACTCCAGTCTCATGCCTTATCTACCAGGCCACATTAAAAGTGAAGGTACCAGGACTACGTGCACTTTTGTCTTTTCCTTTACCTGGCCCGAACGGCAAAGTTCTTCAAGACAAAAGCATGAGTGGGCACTATTCTGTAAGGGCTGTGACGGTATTTGAACCCACATTCTGAAAGACTCCAGTCTAATGCCTTAACCACCAGGCCACATTGCAAGTGAAGGTAATAGGAATACGTGCACTTTTGTCTTTTCCTTTACCTGGCCCGAACGGTAAAGTTCTTCAAGACATGAAAAGGTACTATTCTGTAAGGCCTGTGCCAGGATTTGAACCCACATTCTGAAGGACTCCAGTCTAATGCCTTATCCATCAGGCCACATTACAAGTGTAAGAACAAGGACTCCGTGCACTTTTGTCTTTTCCTTTACCTGGCCCGAACGGTAAAGTTCTTCAAGACATAAGCATGAGCAGGCACTATTCTGTAAGGGCTGTGCCAGTGTTTGAACCCACATTCTGAAGGACTCCAGTCTAATGCCTTATCCACCAGGCCACATTACAAATGAAGGCCCCAGTACTACGTGCACTTTTGTCTTTTCCTTTACCTGGCCCGAACGGTAAAGTTCTTCAAGACAAAAGCATGAGTGGGCACTATTCTGTAAGGGTTGTGACAGTATTTGAACCCACTTTCTGAAGGACTCCAGTCTAATGCCTTATCCACCAGGCCACATTGCAAGTGAAGGTCGCAGGAATACGTGCACTTTTGTCTTTTCCTTTACCTGGCCCGAACGGTAAAGTTCTTCAAGACATAAGCAGGCACTATTCTGTAAGGGCTGTGCCAGTATTTGAACTCAAATTCTGAAAGACTCCAGTCTAATGCCTTATCCACCAGGCCACATTACAAGTGAAGGTAGCAGGACTACGTGCACTTTTGTCTTTTCCTTTACCTGGCCCGAACGGTAAAGTTCTTCAAGACAGAAGTATGAGTGGGTACTATTCTGTAAGGGATGTGACAGTATTTGAACCCTCATTCTGAAGGACTCCAGTCTAATTCCTTATTCACCAGGCCACATTACAAGTGAAGGTAACAGGACTACGTGCACTTTTGTCTTTTCCTTTGCCTGGCCCGAACGGTAAAGTTCTTCAAGACAAAATCATGAGTGGGCACTATTCTGTAAGGGCTGTGACAGTATTTGAAGCCAAATTCTGAAAGACTCCAGTCTAATGCCTTATCCACCAGGCCACATTACAAGCGAAGGTAGTAGGAATACGTGCACTTTTGTCTTTTCCTTTACCTGGCCTGAACGGTAAAGTTCTTCAAGACAAAAGCATGAGTGTGCACTATTCTGTAAGGGCTGTGACAGTATTTGAAGCCAAATTCTGAAAGACTCCAGTCTAATGCCTTTCCCACCAGGCCACATTACAAGTGAAGGTAGAAGGGCTACGTGCACTTTTGTCTTTTTCTTTAGCTGGCCCGAACGGTAAAGTTCTTCAAGACAAAAGCATGAGTGGGTACTATTCTGTAAAGGTTGTGACAGTGTTTGAACCCACATTCTGAAGGACTCCAGTCTCATGCCTTATCCACCTGGCCACATTACATGTGAAGGTACCAGGACTACGTGCACTTTTGTATTTTCCTTTACCTGGCCTGAACGGTAAAGTTCTTCAAGACAAAAGCATGAGTGTGCACTATTCTGTAAGGGCTGTGACAGTATTTGAAGCCACATTTTGAAAGACTCCAGTCTAATGCCTTACCCAGCAGGCCACATTACAAATGAAGGTAGCAGGGCTACGTGCACTTTTCTCTTTTCCTTTACCTGGCCCGAACGGTAAAGTTCTTCAAGACAAAAGCATGAGTGGGTACTATTCTGTAAGGGTTGTGACAGTGTTTGAACCCACATTATGAAGGACTCCAGTCTAATGCCTTACCCAACAGGCCACATTACAAGTGAAGGTACCAGGACTCCATGCACTTTTGTCTTTTTCTTTACCTGGCACGAACGGTAAAGTTCTTCAAGACAAAAGTATGAGTGGCCACTATGCTGTAAGGGCTGTGACAGTATTTGAACCCTCATTCTGAAAGACTCCAGTCTAATGCCTTATCCACCAGGCCATTAAATAAGTGAAGGTAGCAGGACAACGGGCACTTTTGTCTTTTCCTTTACCTGGCTCGAACGGTAAAGTTATTCAAGACAAAAGCATGAGTGGGTACTATTCTGTTAGGGCTGTGACAGTATTTGAACCCACATTCTGAAGGAGTCCAGTCTAATGACTTATCCACCAGGCCACATTACAAGTGCAGGTAGCAGGACTACGTGCACTTTTGTCTTTTCCTTTACCTGGCCCGAACTGTAAAGTTCTTCAAGACAAAGGTATGAGAGGGCACTATTCTGTAAGGGTTGTGACAGTGTTTGAACCCACATTCTGAAGGACTCCAGTCTAATGCCTTATCCACCAGGCCACATTACAAGTGAAGGCACCAGGACTACGTGCACTTTTGTCTTTTCCTTTACCTGGCCCGAACGGTAAAGTTCTTCAAGAGAAAAGCATGAGTTGGCACTATTCTGTAAGGGCTGTGCCAGTATTTGAACTAACATTCTGAAGGACTCCAGTCTAATGCCTTATCCACCAGGTCACATTATAAGTGAAGCTACCAGGACTACGTGCACTTTTGTCTTTTCCTTTACCTGGCCTGAACGGTAAAGTTCTTCAAGACAAAAGCATGAGTGTGCACTATTCTGTAAGGGGTGTGACAGTATTTGAAGCCACATTCTGAAAGACTCCAGTCTAATGCCTTATCCACCAGGCCACATTACAATTGAAGGTAAAAGTACTACGTGCACTTTTGTCTTTTGCTTTACCTGCCCCGAACGGTAACGTTCAAGACAAAAGCATGAGTGGGAACTATTCTGTAAGGGCTGTGCCAGTATTTGAACCCACATTCTGAAGGACTTCAGTCTAATGCCTAGTCCAGCCAGGCCACATTACAAGTGAAGGTAGTAGGAATACGTGCACTTTTGTCTTTTCCTTTACCTGGCCCGAACGGTAAAGTTCTTCAAGACAAAAGCATGAGTGGGCACTATTCTGTAAGGGGTGTGCCAGTATTTGAACCCACATTCTGAAGGACTCCAGTCTAATGCCTTATCCACCAGGCCACATTACAAGTGAAGGTACCAGGACTACGTGCACTTTTGTCTTTTCCTTTACCTGGCCTGAACGGTAAAGTTCTTCAAGACAAAAACATGAGTGTGCACTATTCTGTAAGGGCTGTGACAGTATTTGAAGCCACATTCTGAAGGACTCCAGTCTAATGCCTTATCCACCAGGCCACATTACAAGTGAAGGTACCAGGACTCCATGCACTTTTGTCTTTTCCTTTACCTGGCCCGAACGGTAAAGTTCTTCAAGACATAAACAGGCACTATTCTGTAAGGGCTGTGCCAGGATTTGAACCCACATTCTGAAGGACTCCAGTCTAATGCCTTATCCATCAAGCTACATTACAAGTAGAGGTACAAGGACTCCGTGCACTTTTGTCTTTTCCTTTACCTGGCCTGAACGGTAAAGTTCTTCAAGACAAAAGCATGAGTGTGCACTATTCTGTAAGGGTTGTGACAGTGTTTGAACCCACATTCTGAAGGACTCCAGTCTAATGCCTTATCCACCAGGCCACATTACAAGTGAAGGTACAAGGACTCCATGCACTTTTGTCTTTTCCTTTACCTGGCCCGAACGGTAAAGTTCTTCAAGAGAAAAGCTTGAGTTGGAACTATTCTGTAAGGGCTGTGCCAGTATTTGAACCCACATTCTGAAGGACTCCAGTCTCATGCCTTATCCACCAGGCCACATTAAAAGTGAAGGTACCAGGACTACGTGCACTTTTGTCTTTTCCTTTACCTGGCCCGAACGGCAAAGTTCTTCAAGACAAAAGCATGAGTGGGCACTATTCTGTAAGGGCTGTGACGGTATTTGAACCCACATTCTGAAAGACTCCAGTCTAATGCCTTAACCACCAGGCCACATTGCAAGTGAAGGTAATAGGAATACGTGCACTTTTGTCTTTTCCTTTACCTGGCCCGAACGGTAAAGTTCTTCAAGACATGAAAAGGTACTATTCTGTAAGGCCTGTGCCAGGATTTGAACCCACATTCTGAAGGACTCAAGTCTAATGCCTTATCCATCAGGCCACATTACAAGTGTAAGAACAAGGACTCCGTGCACTTTTGTCTTTTCCTTTACCTGGCCCGAACGGTAAAGTTCTTCAAGACATAAGCATGAGCAGGCACTATTCTGTAAGGGCTGTGCCAGTGTTTGAACCCACATTCTGAAAGACTCCAGTCTAATGCCTTATCCACCAGGCCACATTACAAGTGAAGGTAGAAGGACTACGTGCACTTTTTTCTTTTCCTTTACCTGGCCCGAATGGTAAAGTTCTTCAAGACAGAAGCATGAGTGGGCACTATTCTGTAAGGGCTGTGACAGTATTTGAACCCACATTCTGAAGGACTCCAGTCGAATGCCTTATCCACCAGGCCACATTACAAGTGAAGGTGGGAGGACTACGTGCACTTTTGTCTTTTTCTTTACCTGGCCCGAACGGTAAAGTTCTTCAAGACAAAAGTATGAGTGGGCACTATTCTGTAAGGGCTGTGACAGTATTTGAACCCTCATTCTGAAAGACTCCAGTCTAATGCCTTATCCACCAGGCCATAAAATAAGTGAAGGTAGCAGGACAACGGGCACTTTTGGCTTTTCCTTTACCTGGCTCGAACGGTAAAGTTCTTCAAGACAAAAATATGAGTGGGCACTATTCTGTAAGGGCTGTGACAGTATTTGAACCCACATTCTGAAGGACTCCAGTCTAATGCCTTATCCACCAGGCCACATTACAAGTGAAGGTAGTAGGAATACGTGCACTTTTGTCTTTTCCTTTACCTGGCCTGAACGGTAAAGTTCTTCAAGACAAAAGCATGAGTGTGCACTATTCTGTAAAGGCTGTGACAGTATTTGAAGCCACATTCTGAAATACTCCAGTCTAATGCCTTTCCCACCAGGCCACATTACAAGTTAAGGTAGCAGGGCTACGTGCACTTTTGTCTTTTTCTTTAGCTGGCCCGAACGGTAAAGTTCTTCAAGACAAAAGCATGAGTGGATACTATTCTGTAAGGGTTGTGACAGTGTTTGAACCCACATTCTGAAAGACTCCAGTCTAATGCCTTATCCACCAGGCCACATTACAAGTGAAGGCACCAGGACTACGTGCACTTTTGTCTTTTCCTTTACCTGGCCCGAACGGTAAAGTTCTTCAAGACAAAAGCATGAGTTGGGACTATTCTGTAAGGGCTGTGCCAGTATTTGAACTAACAATCTGAAGGACTCCAGTCTAATGCCTTATCCACCAGGCCACATTAAAAGTGAAGGTACCAGGACTACGTGCACTTTTGTCTTTTCCTTTACCTGGCCCGAACGGTAAAGTTCTTCAAGACAAAAGCATGAGTGGGCACTATTCTGTAAGGGCTGTGACAGTATTTGAACCTACATTCTGAAGGACTCCAGTCTAATGCCTTTCCCACCAGGCCACATTACAAGTGAAGGTAGCAGGGCTACGTGCACTTTTGTCTTTTTCTTTAGCTGGCCCGAACGGTAAAGTTCTTCAAGAGAAAAGCATGGGTTGGCACTATTGTGTAAGGGCTGTGCCAGGATTTGAACCCACATTCTGAAGGACTCCAATCTAATGCCTTATCCATCAGGCCACATTACAAGTGAAGGTAGCAGGACTCCGTCCACTTTTGTCTTTTCCTTTACCTGGCCCGAACGGTAAAGTTCTTCAAGACATAAGCATGAGCAGGCACTATTCTGTAAGGGCAGTGACAGTATTTGAAGCCACATTCTGAAAGACTCCAGTCTAATGCCTTTCCCACCAGGCCACATTACAAGTGAAGGTAGCAGGGCTACGTGCACTTTTGTCTTTTTCTTTAGCTGGCCCGAACGGTAAAGTTCTTCAAGACAAAAGCATGAGTGGGTACTATTCTGTAAGGGTTGTGACAGTGTTTGAACCCACATTCTGAAGGACTCCAGTCTAATGCCTTATCCACCAG
The DNA here is from genome assembly GCF_051991245.1 of Festucalex cinctus. Lineage (NCBI taxonomy): Eukaryota > Metazoa > Chordata > Actinopteri > Syngnathiformes > Syngnathidae > Festucalex > Festucalex cinctus. The sequence continues at coordinate 37,023,998 of NC_135412.1, read as the reverse complement.
GCCACATTACAAATGAAGGCCCCAGTACGATGTGCACTTTTGTCTTTTCCTTTACCTGGCCCGAACGGTAAAGTTCTTCAAGACAAAAGCATGAGTGGGCACTATTCTGTAAGGGTTGTGACAGTATTTGAACCCACATTCTGAAGGACTCCAGTCTAATGCCTTATCCACCAGGCCACATTGCAAGTGAATGTCGCAGGAATACGTGCACTTTTGTCTTTTCCTTTACCTGGCCCGAACGGTAAAGTTCTTCAAGACATAAGCAGGCACTATTCTGTAAGGGCTGTGCCAGTATTTGAACTCACATTCTGAAAGACTCCAGTCTAATGCCTTATCCACCAGGCCACATTACAAGTGAAGGTAGCAGGACTACGTGCACTTTTGTCTTTTCCTTTACCTGGCCCGAACGGTAAAGTTCTTCAAGACAGAAGTATGAGTGGGTACTATTCTGTAAGGGATGTGACAGTATTTGAACCCTCATTCTGAAGGACTCCAGTCTAATGCCTTATACACCAGGCCACATTACAAGTGAAGGTAACAGGACTACGTGCACTTTTGTCTTTTCCTTTGCCTGGCCCGAACGGTAAAGTTCTTCAAGACAAAATCATGAGTGGGCACTATTCTGTAAGGGCTGTGACAGTATTTGAAGCCAAATTCTGAAAGACTCCAGTCTAATGCCTTATCCACCAGGCCACATTACAATTGAAGGTAAAAGTACTACGTGCACTTTTGTCTTTTGCTTTACCTGCCCCGAACGGTAACATTCAAGACAAAAGCATGAGTGGGAACTATTCTGTAAGGGCTGTGCCAGTATTTGAACCCACATTCTGAAGGACTTCAGTCTAATGCCTAGTCCAGCCAGGCCACATTACAAGTGAAGGTGGTAGGAATACGTGCACTTTTGTCTTTTCCTTTACCTGGCCCGAACGGTAAAGTTCTTCAAGACAAAAGCATGAGTGGGCACTATTCTGTAAGGGCTGTGCCAGTATTTGAACCCACATTCTGAAGGACTCCAGTCTAATGCCTTATCCACCAGGCCACATTACAAGTGAAGGTACCAGGACTCCATGCACTTTTGTCTTTTCCTTTACCTGGCCCGAACGGTAAAGTTCTTCAAGACATAAACAGGCACTATTCTGTAAGGGCTGTGCCAGGATTTGAACCCACATTCTGAAGGACTCCAGTCTAATGCCTTATCCATCAAGCCACATTACAAGTAGAGGTACAAGGACTCCGTGCACTTTTGTCTTTTCCTTTACCTGGCCTGAACGGTAAAGTTCTTCAAGACAAAAGCATGAGTGTGCACTATTCTGTAAGGGTTGTGACAGTGTTTGAACCCACATTCTGAAGGACTCCAGTCTAATGCCTTATCCACCAGGCCACATTACAAGTGAAGGTACAAGGACTCCATGCACTTTTGTCTTTTCCTTTACCTGGCCCGAACGGTAAAGTTCTTCAAGAGAAAAGCTTGAGTTGGCACTATTCTGTAAGGGCTGTGCCAGTATTTGAACCCACATTCTGAAGGACTCCAGTCTCATGCCTTATCCACCAGGCCACATTAAAAGTGAAGGTACCAGGACTACGTGCACTTTTGTCTTTTCCTTTACCTGGCCTGAACGGTAAAGTTCTTCAAGATATAAACAGGCACTATTCTGTAAGGGCTGTGCCAGGATTTGAACCCACATTCTGAAGGACTCCAGTCTAATGCCTTATCCATCAAGCTACATTACAAGTAGAGGTACAAGGACTCCGTGCACTTTTGTCTTTTCCTTTACCTGGCCTGACCGGTAAAGTTCTTCAAGACAAAAGCATGAGTGTGCACTATTCTGTAAGGGTTGTGACAGTGTTTGAACCCACATTCTGAAGGACTCCAGTCTCATGCCTTATCCACCAGGCCACATTACAAGTGAAGGTACAACGACTCCATGCACTTTTGTCTTTTCCTTTACCTGGCCCGAACGGTAAAGTTCTTCTAGAGAAAAGCATGAGTTGGCACTATTCTGTAAGGGCTGTGCCAGTATTTGAACTAACATTCTGAAGGACTCGTCTAATGCCTTATCCACCAGGTCACATTATAAGTGAAGCTACCAGGACTACGTGCACTTTTGTCTTTTCCTTTACCTGGCCCGAACGGTAAAGTTCTTCAAGACAAAAGCATGAGTGTGCACTATTCTGTAAGGGGTGTGACAGTATTTGAAGCCACATTCTGAAAGACTCCAGTCTAATGCCTTATCCACCAGGCCACATTACAATGCAAGGTAAAAGTACTACGTGCACTTTTGTCTTTTGCTTTACCTGCCCCGAACGGTAACGTTCAAGACAAAAGCATGAGTGGGAACTATTCTGTAAGGGCTGTGCCAGTATTTGAACCCACATTCTGAAGGACTTCAGTCTAATGCCTAGTCCAGCCAGGCCACATTACAAGTGAAGGTAGTAGGAATACGTGCACTTTTGTCTTTTCCTTTACCTGGCCCGAACGGTAAAGTTCTTCAAGACAAAAGCATGAGTGGGCACTATTCTGTAAGGGCTGTGCCAGTATTTGAACCCACATTCTGAAGGACTCCAGTTTAATGCCTTATCCACCAGGCCACATTACAAGTGAAGGTACCAGGACTACGTGCACTTTTGTCTTTTCCTTTACCTGGCCTGAACGGTAAAGTTCTTCAAGACAAAAGCATGAGTGTGCACTATTCTGTAAGGTCTGTGACAGTATCTCAAGCCACATTCTGAAGTACTCCAGTCTAATGCCTTATCCACCAGGCCACATTACAAGTGAAGGTACCAGGACTCCATGCACTTTTGTCTTTTCCTTTACCTGGCCCGAACGGTAAAGTTCTTCAAGACATAAACAGGCACTATTCTGTAAGGGCTGTGCTAGGATTTGAACCCACATTCTGAAGGACTCCAGTCTAATGCCTTATCCATCAAGCCACATTACAAGTAGAGGTACAAGGACTCCGTGCACTTTTGTCTTTTCCTTTACCTGGCCTGAACGGTAAAGTTCTTCAAGACAAAAGCATGAGTGTGCACTATTCTGTAAGGGTTGTGACAGTGTTTGAACCCACATTCTGAAGGACTCCAGTCTAATGCCTTATCCACCAGGCCACATTACAAGTGAAGGTACAAGGACTCCATGCACTTTTGTCTTTTCCTTTACCTGGCCCGAACGGTAAAGTTCTTCAAGAGAAAAGCTTGAGTTGGCACTATTCTGTAAGGGCTGTGCCAGTATTTGAACCCACATTCTGAAGGACTCCAGTCTCATGCCTTATCCACCAGGCCACATTAAAAGTGAAGGTACCAGGACTACGTGCACTTTTGTCTTTTCCTTTACCTGGCCCGAACGGCAAAGTTCTTCAAGACAAAAGCATGAGTGGGCACTATTCTGTAAGGGCTGTGACGGTATTTGAACCCACATTCTGAAAGACTCCAGTCTAATGCCTTAACCACCAGGCCACATTGCAAGTGAAGGTAACAGGAATACGTGCACTTTTGTCTTTTCCTTTACCTGGCCCGAACGGTAAAGTTCTTCAAGACATGAAAAGGTACTATTCTGTAAGGCCTGTGCCAGGATTTGAACCCACATTCTGAAGGACTCCAGTCTAATGCCTTATCCATCAGGCCACATTACAAGTGTAAGAACAAGGACTCCGTGCACTTTTGTCTTTTCCTTTACCTGGCCCGAACGGTAAAGTTCTTCAAGACATAAGCATGAGCAGGCACTATTCTGTAAGGGCTGTGCCAGTGTTTGAACCCACATTCTGAAAGACTCCAGTCTAATGCCTTATCCACCAGGCCACATTACAAGTGAAGGCACCAGGACTACGTGCACTTTTGTCTTTTCCTTTACCTGGCCCGAACGGTAAAGTTCTTCAAGACAAAAGCATGAGTTGGGACTATTCTGTAAGGGCTGTGCCAGTATTTGAACTAACAATCTGAAGGACTCCAGTCTAATGCCTTATCCACCAGGCCACATTATAAGTGAAGGTACCAGGACTACGTGCACTTTTGTCTTTTCCTTTACCTGGCCCGAACGGTAAAGTTCTTCAAGACAAAAGCATGAGTGGGCACTATTCTGTAAGGGCTGTGACAGTATTTGAACCCACATTCTGAAGGACTCCAGTCTAATGCCTTTCCCACCAGGCCACATTACAAGTGAAGGTAGCAGGGCTACGTGCACTTTTGTCTTTTTCTTTAGCTGGCCCGAACGGTAAAGTTCTTCAAGAGAAAAGCATGGGTTGGCACTATTGTGTAAGGGCTGTGCCAGGATTTGAACCCACATTCTGAAGGACTCCAATCTTATGCCTTATCCATCAGGCCACATTACAAGTGAAGGTAGCAGGACTCCGTCCACTTTTGTCTTTTCCTTTACCTGGCCCGAACGGTAAAGTTCTTCAAGACATAAGCATGAGCAGGCACTATTCTGTAAGGGCAGTGACAGTATTTGAAGCCACATTCTGAAAGACTCCAGTCTAATGCCTTTCCCACCAGGCCACATTACAAGTGAAGGTAGCAGGACTACGTGCACTTTTGTCTTTTCCTTTACCTGGCCCGAACGGTAAAGTTCTTCAAGACAGAAGTATGAGTGGGTACTATTCTGTAAGGGATGTGACAGTATTTGAACCCTCATTCTGAAGGACTCCAGTCTAATGCCTTATACACCAGGCCACATTACAAGTGAAGGTAACAGGACTACGTGCACTTTTGTCTTTTCCTTTGCCTGGCCCGAACGGTAAAGTTCTTCAAGACAAAATCATGAGTGGGCACTATTCTGTAAGGGCTGTGACAGTATTTGAAGCCAAATTCTGAAAGACTCCAGTCTAATGCCTTATCCACCAGGCCACATTACAAGTGAAGGTAGTAGGAATACGTGCACTTTTGTCTTTTCCTTTACCTGGCCTGAACGGTAAAGTTCTTCAAGACAAAAGCATGAGTGTGCACTATTCTGTAAGGGCTGTGACAGTATTTGAAGCCAAATTCTGAAAGACTCCAGTCTAATGCCTTTCCCACCAGGCCACATTACAAGTGAAGGTAGCAGGGCTACGTGCACTTTTGTCTTTTTCTTTAGCTGGCCCGAACGGTAAAGTTCTTCAAGACAAAAGCATGAGTGGGTACTATTCTGTAAGGGTTGTGACAGTGTTTGAACCCACATTCTGAAGGACTCCAGTCTCATGCCTTATCCACCTGGCCACATTACATGTGAAGGTACCAGGACTACGTGCACTTTTGTATTTTCCTTTACCTGGCCTGAACGGTAAAGTTCTTCAAGACAAAAGCATGAGTGTGCACTATTCTGTAAGGGCTGTGACAGTATTTGAAGCCACATTCTGAAAGACTCCAGTCTAATGCCTTACCCAGCAGGCCACATTACAAATGAAGGTAGCAGGGCTACGTGCACTTTTCTCTTTTCCTTTACCTGGCCCGAACGGTAAAGTTCTTCAAGACAAAAGCATGAGTGGGTACTATTCTGTAAGGGTTGTGACAGTGTTTGAACCCACATTATGAAGGACTCCAGTCTAATGCCTTACCCAACAGGCCACATTACAAGTGAAGCTACCAGGACTCCATGCACTTTTGTCTTTTTCTTTACCTGGCACGAACGGTAAAGTTCTTCAAGACAAAAGTATGAGTGGCCACTATGCTGTAAGGGCTGTGACAGTATTTGAACCCTCATTCTGAAAGCCTCCAGTCTAATGCCTTATCCACCAGGCCATTAAATAAGTGAAGGTAGCAGGACAACGGGCACTTTTGTCTTTTCCTTTACCTGGCTCGAACGGTAAAGTTATTCAAGACAAAAGCATGAGTGGGTACTATTCTGTTAGGGCTGTGACAGTATTTGAACCCACATTCTGAAGGAGTCCAGTCTAATGCCTTATCCACCAGGCCACATTACAAGTGCAGGTAGCAGGACTACGTGCACTTTTGTCTTTTCCTTTACCTGGCCCGAACTGTAAAGTTCTTCAAGACAAAGGTATGAGAGGGCACTATTCTGTAAGGGTTGTGACAGTGTTTGAACCCACATTCTGAAGGACTCCAGTCTAATGCCTTATCCACCAGGCCACATTACAAGTGAAGGCACCAGGACTACGTGCACTTTTGTCTTTTCCTTTACCTGGCCCGAACGGTAAAGTTCTTCAAGAGAAAAGCATGAGTGTGCACTATTCTGTAAGGGGTGTGACAGTATTTGAAGCCACATTCTGAAAGACTCCAGCCTAATGCCTTATCCACCATGCCACATTACAATTGAAGGTAAAAGTACTACGTGCACTTTTGTCTTTTGCTTTACCTGCCCCGAACGGTAACGTTCAAGACAAAAGCATGAGTGTGAACTATTCTGTAAGGGCTGTGCCAGTATTTGAACCCACATTCTGAAGGACTTCAGTCTAATGCCTAGTCCAGCCAGGCCACATTACAAGTGAAGGTAGTAGGAATACGTGCACTTTTGTCTTTTCCTTTACCTGGCCCGAACGGTAAAGTTCTTCAAGACAAAAGCATGAGTGGGCACTATTCTGTAAGGGCTGTGCCAGTATTTGAACCCACATTCTGAAGGACTCCAGTCTAATGCCTTATCCACCAGGCCACATTACAAGTGAAGGTACCAGGACTACGTGCACTTTTGTCTTTTCCTTTACCTGGCCTGAACGGTAAAGTTCTTCAAGACAAAAACATGAGTGTGCACTATTCTGTAAGGGCTGTGACAGTATTTGAAGCCACATTCTGAAGGACTCCAGTCTAATGCCTTATCCACCAGGCCACATTACAAGTGAAGGTACCAGGACTCCATGCACTTTTGTCTTTTCCTTTACCTGGCCCGAACGGTAAAGTTCTTCAAGACATAAACAGGCACTATTCTGTAAGGGCTGTGCCAGGATTTGAACCCACATTCTGAAGGACTCCAGTCTAATGCCTTATCCATCAAGCTACATTACAAGTAGAGGTACAAGGACTCCGTGCACTTTTGTCTTTTCCTTTACCTGGCCTGAACGGTAAAGTTCTTCAAGACAAAAGCATGAGTGTGCACTATTCTGTAAGTGTTGTGACAGTGTTTGAACCCACATTCTGAAGGACTCCAGTCTAATGCCTTATCCACCAGGCCACATTACAAGTGAAGGTACAAGGACTCCATGCACTTTTGTCTTTTCCTTTACCTGGCCCGAACGGCAAAGTTCTTCAAGACAAAAGCATGAGTGGGCACTATTCTGTAAGGGCTGTGACGGCATTTGAACCCACATTCTGAAAGACTCCAGTCTAATGCCTTAACCACCAGGCCACATTGCAAGTGAAGGTAATAGGAATACGTGCACTTTTGTCTTTACCTTTACATGGCCCGAACGGTAAAGTTCTTCAAGACATGAAAAGGTACTATTCTGTAAGGCCTGTGCCAGGATTTGAACCCACATTCTGAAGGACTCCAGTCTAATGCCTTATCCATCAGGCCACATTACAAGTGAAAGAACAAGGACTCCGTGCACTTTTGTCTTTTCCTTTACCTGGCCCGAACGGTAAAGTTCTTCAAGACATAAGCATGAGCAGGCACTATTCTGTAAGGGCTGTGCCAGTGTTTGAACCCACATTCTGAAAGACTCCAGTCTAATGCCTTATCCACCAGGCCACATTACAAGTGAAGGTAGAAGGACTACGTGCACTTTTTTCTTTTCCTTTACCTGGCCCGAATGGTAAAGTTCTTCAAGACAGAAGCATGAGTGGGCACTATTCTGTAAGGGCTGTGACAGTATTTGAACCCACATTCTGAAGGACTCCAGTCGATTGCCTTATCCACCAGGCCACATTACAAGTGAAGGTGGGAGGACTACGTGCACTTTTGTCTTTTTCTTTACCTGGCCCGAACGGTAAAGTTCTTCAAGACAAATGTATGAGTGGGCACTATTCTGTAAGGGCTGTGACAGTATTTGAACCCTCATTCTGAAAGACTCCAGTCTAATGCCTTATCCACCAGGCCATAAAATAAGTGAAGGTAGCAGGACAACGGGCACTTTTGGCTTTTCCTTTACCTGGCTCGAACGGTAAAGTTCTTCAAGACAAAAATATGAGTGGGCACTATTCTGTAAGGGCTGTGACAGTATTTGAACCCACATTCTGAAGGACTCCAGTCTAATGCCTTATCCACCAGGCCACATTACAAGTGAAGGTAGTAGGAATACGTGCACTTTTGTCTTTTCCTTTACCTGGCCTGAACGGTAAAGTTCTTCAAGACAAAAGCATGAGTGTGCACTATTCTGTAAAGGCTGTGACAGTATTTGAAGCCACATTCTGAAATACTCCAGTCTAATGCCTTTCCCACCAGGCCACATTACAAGTTAAGGTAGCAGGGCTACGTGCACTTTTGTCTTTTTCTTTAGCTGGCCCGAACGGTAAAGTTCTTCAAGACAAAAGCATGAGTAGATACTATTCTGTAGGGGTTGTGACAGTGTTTGAACCCACATTCTGAAAGACTCCAGTCTAATGCCTTATCCACCAGGCCACATTACAAGTGAAGGCACCAGGACTACGTGCACTTTTGTCTTTTCCTTTACCTGGCCCGAACGGTAAAGTTCTTCAAGACAAAAGCATGAGTTGGGACTATTCTGTAAGGGCTGTGCCAGTATTTGAACTAACAATCTGAAGGACTCCAGTCTAATGCCTTATCCACCAGGCCACATTATAAGTGAAGGTACCAGGACTACGTGCACTTTTGTCTTTTCCTTTACCTGGCCCGAACGGTAAAGTTCTTCAAGACAAAAGCATGAGTGGGCACTATTCTGTAAAGGCTGTGACAGTATTTGAACCCACATTCTGAAGGACTCCAGTCTAATGCCTTTCCCACCAGGCCACATTACAAGTGAAGGTAGCAGGGCTACGTGCACTTTTGTCTTTTTCTTTAGCTGGCCCGAACGGTAAAGTTCTTCAAGAGAAAAGCATGGGTTGGCACTATTGTGTAAGGGCTTTGCCAGGATTTGAACCCACATTCTGAAGGACTCCAATCTAATGCCTTATTGTTAGAGTTATTGTGTATATATTATTCTATATTTTCTCTTATTACATAGTTAATTGCCAACTATGTATTCAGTATTTCACTATGGGTTTGGAGCTGCTGCATGTTTATTCAACCTGAGGACATCTGGAATGTGGGAATGAAGAACTACAGCCTTCAAGGATTAGTAGTCGTGACGATTTAAAGGATGTCCTCTGTATTTTACGACTGCTGGAGTTGCTTATCACATTGCTGCCAGTACTCCCATTTTCCTCAGAGGCAAGTGTGTAGCCTATTGTGTATGTTAGGGAATCCCAAATAAAAGAGGAGAAGTAGGGAGTTGTGTCAGAAGGGGCTGGGAGCTTGTGATCTGCGCACAACTCTCTGTCAGCTTCTCCTCGCGAGTAATCAAATCCTTGTGTCTTCTCATTCTTTCTTCTGTGTATTTTAAATGTTGCAGGTGTTAACTTGACATTAACTTGGTCCTTCGAGCAGGATCCCAGGACGCCTAAAGGATTCCAGTTGCAGAGTCGACCTCCAGGAAGACCGTGGCCACGGCAAATACTACCCTTTTCTGGGACTGGATTTTCGTCTCTGTGACTGGGATCTGGAAGGCTGACGGGAATCCAAAGGACGAGAAGACATCTGGGTGAGAAAAAATTTACTTTCCGGGGGAAAGTGTGAAGTGAATGTCGACGTAAAATCTGCGCGAAGGTACTGTCGCAGCCTGCACGAAGGTACTGTGTGGGAGGAAAAACCTTGTGAATACTAGTCAATGGCAAGTAAAGGGAACGGAGCCCAGTAACGTCCGTGTAAAGAGACGATGCCGGAGTCGTGTACGTACTTAAATTCCGTGAAACGCAGAAAATAAAAGGGCCTTGTGTGAGTGTGTGAAGTGAATGGAAGTGTAGTGTCATTTGATACTTACTTCATTTTAAACAAACAGGATTGTAAGTGACAACTCATTGTGGAAGCAAAGGCAAGAATTCTCCGCCCTATTGGGTAGAAGCTTGAGAATTACCACAGTGAGAAATTTATTGTCACCCTGTTATTTGAACCTATCAGTCCCTAGGAAACTCTAGGTTCACGGACTGTACCAAATTCATATAAAATGGGGGAAAATAAACAGTAAAAGGTGAGCTATAAGATGAACTATCCAGTAAGGATTGGATGTTCATAGAAAAATTAGATCCATCTAAAATATAGCATTGAAATACGTGGATTACAAGATATACTTTTGCTGGCCAGCTTAATTTACAATAGTAAAAATAATAACAATAATAATGGTAATCCACTACAATATTAAATAAGGAATAAAATGAAATGGAAAGTTGGAGCTTTAACAGCCTAATGATATCGAGGCATAAGTGTATTGTCTGTAAAAGTGTATGTGTGTGGCTTTCTCACTGTGTTTGTCTCTGTGAGCTCTTGTATGTGTCTGTGTGTCATATTGTCTAAAGACGACGGCTTAAAAGGGTTTAAATTGTGTATAAGGGGTTGTTAGATCGTGTCTAACATAACTATGTTAAAAACGGTGAAATTGAGAAATTTTGGTCTGTATCAAATATGAGGTGCGTGGACCAAAAAGTGGTCCCAGAAAGGGTCATCACCCGGTCCTCAGGTGAAAATTGTGTATTTTGTTTTTGGATGGTAAAGCTAATTGTTTGAGAGTGAGTTAAGTAGGTGATTGATGACAAGTTGTTGGACTTCTGATAAAAAAAAAAAAAAAAATCCTTTTTATTGGACTGTTTTGAGCATGGGAAATGATAAAAGTAAGAGAGAAACGTGAAAGTAGAATTGATTATGGTAGAATTAGAACAACTGGATAAAGAGAAGATGAATTAGTGGATGATTTTAAAGTGGGATTTGTGAAGTGTTTAGAACAAGTTGTGGTGGTGTAGATGATGATAAGACAGGAAGGTGTAACGTTAGAGGACACTGAGTTAAGAAATTACCCTCAAAAGTATAAAATAGATAGTTTAAAATGATATAGATTATTTGATAAATAATGCTAATCTAGTCTACTAAATACTAGTTTAAAGAAATTTGAAACTTTGAATTAAGTAAGTAATGATGGTTTTCAGCTATGACTATATTGTAAAGTGTGTAATGGCACCATTTGTCAAATTGCCAAATGGGGAAGGCCTTGATATCACACTGATAGTAGAAGCTTCTATATGGAAATGCAATGATTTCATGACTTTTTAACAGGTAGTAATTTAAACCTTATTGACTGACTTGAAAATAGTTACTAGGAGTTAAATGTTCTAAAAATTCATTACTGTGGTGTTTCTATTTACTAATAGATTTGGTGTGACTCATGCAGATCCAGATTAGAGAACAACATAAAATTGTAAGAAAGAGCCTTTACAATGTCGTTTTGAATATAGTCCTGAAGTTTGTATAAAAGATTAGTTACACGGAGGAATGTTTTCCTAATTGAATTCTGATTTAGCTCCTGCTGTGATTGACTGTGGAATTTAACAAATTCTCCCTCACCAGAACCTGATAAGTAAAATAGGCATTGAAGGGAAAAGATTATTAAAATGGTTTAGAAGGCAAACCTTTTATTAGTGGTGAGTTATTTAAAATAAATAAATAGCTGAGATTTGAATTTGATGAAGAAGAAAAAAATGGCATTTATAATTGAATTTGAATGTTCTTAAAGGAGCACAATTATTAATAGTTGCTTTTCCACCAACAAGCCCAGGATCTTTGAGTTCTGGGTAAAGTGAGTTTTTGGTTGCAAAAGTTCAGCAGGGAATTTAGAATTGTGTTTTTACAGTGTCTTAGAGTTCTCTGTAATTAATTTAAATGAGTTTGATTGAGACGAGCTGCTGTAAAAATACTGACCCCTCAAAGTAACCACCTTAGGTTAGTGAGACCCTGCTGCCGAGATAGTACTTGGATGCCCCATGAGGAATTTTTATTGCCCTGGTAATTGTTGTTGGTGGAAAAACGGCCATTTATTTGAACAAGGTGAACATAAAAAACAAAGATGAAACGAAACCAGTAAGCAGAATTATATTAAATTGGATTAGACCTAGTCTTGGTGTCTACATTAGATGGCAACATGGTAATAAAAAGATAAGCTGAGTAGAAAAAGGGATATCGCTATGTGAAAGGTGTAGGATCTTTGCATTTTTACGACGTAGTCTATATCCTAAATAAATTCTTAAATGGTAGCTGACGCCTTACTACAAAAAGCGAGGGAACTGATTGTAAAGAAGGGAGATGATAAGCTATGTCACTCTGAGCATAAATGTGAGAACGAAAACAATGCCACACCTACGAGTGTCACAGTTGACTGACTACCTGTAAACTGATGATGAGTTTGATACAGTGACACTGCATATAACAATTATGGCAGAACAAATGGAGATGACAGAACTTTTGTTTTTCTTTAAAACTAAATAGGAAGAACTGTTTAACCTGCTTCCTTGTGAATTCATCATTCATTCATTCATTCATTCATTCATTCTGATGTTGGGTTTCTTGACAACATGTAAGTAAGTGGAAATCAGAGCAAACAGATCAGATATCATCTATGCTAAAGATGATTTATTTGAGTAAAATGCTGAATTGGAGATAAATTAGACTAGTGATTAAGGACTCGCAAAGGGCAGAAGTGCTGATTGAAAATACTAAACTTACTAACTGGAAATATATTATTAGATAATTTGGATTCTTGATGAAAATTTGAGGAATGAATAAGTACTATAACAGTACACCCAAATTGTATATTCTGGTCTAAATTTGCACTGGAAGGGAAATATACATACATATATATATTATTACTACAAGGATATTGTGAATGTCCCACAATACCCTCTCAAGCAATTTGAAATTGTTTGGGTACATTTGGGAAGTCAGATTTTGACTTGCATGGACAAAATTCTTCTATGGCATGAAAGAAAATTGAGCTGTGAAATGAAAACCAGCAACAACTTAAAAGAAAGAAGAAATTGGAGAATGATGTAAATAAAGGTGTATTACACTTTTGTGCAACAAGGGTGTAATATTGAGATTGTTTTGATTGTAAAGTGGTTATGATGGAGACCCAACGATAAAACGAAGTAATTTTGTCGGCCCTAAGATTTGAAACAAATTACAAAATGATATCTTAAATTCCTGAGTGAAATTGTGACCTGTTATGAACTTTTGATGTTTGTGATTATACATATATAATTATACATGAATTGGGTGGATAATTATGCTAACAATTCTACTACTGAAATTGAATTGAGATACTGATAACAACGACAATGTTTGACAAATTTTAATAGATAGATGAATGTGAAAAATGCAGTTTGTGATTTAAATTGAACAATGATAGTAGTGGCTTTACGAAGATATTGGAAGGCCATTTGAACAGACAATTGATTGCTGACATGGTTATGAGTTTTGTTTAGAATGCATGAAGTAGAATTTAAGCCAGTATTTTATATTAATTGTGTACAAGATGATTGATATTCATGGTGGCTTTATTATTAACTACATATGGCTTTGGGAAAGATGTGTTACATTTAAACTTGATTATATGGTTGTAAACAATACAAGATGTAGTATGATACAATTAGTTTTGAAGAAATGCCAGACTACTACTATGCTATGGGTAGACTATAAAATTCTATCCGTCCAAGACATGTAAACTACAGTGTTCTTTCGCAAATTAGGGCCAGAGCGGTGAAGGCTACAGGGTCCCAATTGTTTTAAATTCCATAGTTGTTTAAAAAAAAAAAAAAAAGAAAAAGAAAAAAAGTGCTGATTCTGTGGATTTTTGTACAGCTGTGTAATTTTTTGGAAGAGGAAAATGACTGTATGAAGGTTAACCCACTGATATACGAGGGAACACTGTAGTGGAAAAGAAAAAAAAGGAAAAATGAAAACCTTTTGTAAATATTGTGAAATTATTTTAAATTGCATGCAGCATAAGATTTATATGAAGTGGCTTGGATAATGATTTTGAGTTGTGAGCCATAAAAATGTCTCAAAAGGGGGGAGTTGGTAACAATACGGCAATACCGCATGTAAATTTTATATTTTTAATTTTTTAAGTTTTTATGTTTTTGGAATTTTGTTTTAGAATTTTGTTATACATGGAATTGATGTTTCTAATATTTTACAATTTTTGTTAGTGGCTATGGATTTTATGGAATTGAACAAAAAGTAAGACAATGTCAATATTAACAAGTACTGATTGATGGTCTTAAAAAATGTAACAATGAGTTGAAATTGTTCCAGAAAAACAACTGGATGTTATTATTATGGCAGAAGCATTGTGTGAACAGATCATGTCTCTATATGACGTACTAGTTATTTGGAGTAATGAATGAAAGTCACTTTATATGTTACATTGTTTAAGGGAAAAACAGAAAAGCGAGAAAAATACATGATCAAAGCATGGAGATAAGATAATTGATGATTAAGTAATTTGGGAAATTGTAAAAGGAACAAGACAGTTAAGCTCGTTTGAAATTTCGTGTGGTGGACCATTTAAATTTGCCTATTGTAATAACCTGTTAAGCCGTACAGATGAAAGAAATTTATTCAAGTGACTATATGAGAAGATTGTTTAAATGATAAGGAAGTGAAAATGTTTAATCAAATGCCAGATGACTCTCTATCTCAGCAGGAAGGCAAGCCTCCCATCAAGGGTAGTGACTGACTTTGATTAAAGGTCCAGCCTAAGGTGGGAAGGCCCTTGTAAGTGTTGTTGGCCCCGAAGGTTGTGAAGATCGCTGAACGACTCTCCTGGATTCACCTATCACATGGCACAAAACAGGTACCATTGACTAACAGCTTGCCAGGTTGCGGAACGAAGCCTGACTGAAGTGAGGTCAGAGGAGAAACAAGCAGCTTGACTCGCTGTGAAAAGTCTGACCAAGTAAGTCAGTGAAGACTTTGGGAGCACATTGTTTGCTACCCTCAAAGTTCCCCCAACCGCTGTGAAGTCCAGGACCTGTCTCACTGTGCAGGATGTGTCAGAAGGGACAACTCAAGGAGACGAGTCCCTTTCCTGAATCAAATGGAGCGTAAGATGCGATCAGACGCAGTTGGGGCTGTCTTTTTTATTTTGATTTTTGGGGCCATCATGAAGAGGAAGAGAGACAGCTGGTTGAATTATTAATGCTGAGAATTACATACAGAAACATTGGATAATGTACATTATGATATGCTTGAATTATTTTCAGATCCAGCCGACTATGACTAAAGATTAACATTGCCTCTGAGTGTAAATGTATTTGTTTTCGTAAATATGATCCTGCAGTTGAAAATCTAATTGAAGTAACTCATAGGTGATCTGAGACTTTGAGCAAATATATAATAAACAGGGGGGAATGTTAGAGTTATTGTGTATATATTATTCTATATTTTCTCTTATTACATAGTTAATTGCCAACTATGTATTCAGTATTTCACTATGGGTTTGGAGCTGCTGCATGTTTATTCAACCTGAGGACATCTGGAATGTGGGAATGAAGAACTACAGCCTTCAAGGATTAGTAGTCGTGACGATTTAAAGGATGTCCTCTGTATTTTACGACTGCTGGAGTTGCTTATCACATTGCTGCCAGTACTCCCATTTTCCTCAGAGGCAAGTGTGTAGCCTATTGTGTATGTTAGGGAATCCCAAATAAAAGAGGAGAAGTAGGGAGTTGTGTCAGAAGGGGCTGGGAGCTTGTGATCTGCGCACAACTCTCTGTCAGCTTCTCCTCGCGAGTAATCAAATCCTTGTGTCTTCTCATTCTTTCTTCTGTGTATTTTAAATGTTGCAGGTGTTAACTTGACACTTATCCATCAGGCCACATTACAAGTGAAGGTAGCAGGACTCCGTCCACTTTTGTCTTTTCCTTTACCTGGCCCGAACGGTAAAGTTCTTCAAGACATAAGCATGAGCAGGCACTATTCTGTAAGGGCAGTGACAGTATTTGAAGCCACATTCTGAAAGACTCCAGTCTAATGCCTTTCCCACCAGGCCACATTACAAGTGAAGGTAGCAGGGCTACGTGCACTTTTGTCTTTTTCTTTAGCTGGCCCGAACGGTAAAGTTCTTCAAGACAAAAGCATGAGTGGGTACTATTCTGTAAGGGTTGTGACAGTGTTTGAACCCACATTCTGAAGGACTCCAGTCTCATGCCTTATCCACCTGGCCACATTACATGTGAAGGTACTAGGACTACGTGCACTTTTGTATTTTCCTTTACCTGGCCTGAACGGTAAAGTTCTTCAAGACAAAAGCATGAGTGTGCACTATTCTGTAAGGGCTGTGACAGTATTTGAAGCCACATTCTGAAAGACTCCAGTCTAATGCCTTACCCAGCAGGCCACATTACAAGTGAAGCTACCAGGACTCCATGCACTTTTGTCTTTTTCTTTACCTGGCACGAACGGTAAAGTTCTTCAAGACAAAAGTATGAGTGGCCACTATGCTGTAAGGGCTGTGACAGTATTTGAACCCTCATTCTGAAAGACTCCAGTCTAATGCCTTATCCACCAGGCCATTAAATAAGTGAAGGTAGCAGGACAACGGGCACTTTTGTCTTTTCCTTTACCTGGCTCGAACGGTAAAGTTATTCAAGACAAAAGCATGAGTGGGTACTATTCTGTTAGGGCTGTGACAGTATTTGAACCCACATTCTGAAGGAGTCCAGTCTAATGCCTTATCCACCAGGCCACATTACAAGTGCAGGTAGCAGGACTACGTGCACTTTTGTCTTTTCCTTTACCTGGCCCGAACTGTAAAGTTCTTCAAGACAAAGGTATGAGAGGGCACTATTCTGTAAGGGTTGTGACAGTGTTTGAACCCACATTCTGAAGGACTCCAGTCTAATGCCTTATCCACCAGGCCACATTACAAGTGAAGGCACCAGGACTACGTGCACTTTTGTCTTTTCCTTTACCTGGCCCGAACGGTAAAGTTCTTCAAGAGAAAAGCATGAGTGTGCACTATTCTGTAAGGGGTGTGACAGTATTTGAAGCCACATTCTGAAAGACTCCAGCCTAATGCCTTATCCACCATGCCACATTACAATTGAAGGTAAAAGTACTACGTGCACTTTTGTCTTTTGCTTTACCTGCCCCGAACGGTAACGTTCAAGACAAAAGCATGAGTGGGAACTATTCTGTAAGGGCTGTGCCAGTATTTGAACCCACATTCTGAAGGACTTCAGTCTAATGCCTAGTCCAGCCAGGCCACATTACAAGTGAAGGTGATAGGAATACGTGCACTTTTGTCTTTTCCTTTACCTGGCCCGAACGGTAAAGTTCTTCAAGACAAAAGCATGAGTGGGCACTATTCTGTAAGGGCTGTGCCAGTATTTGAACCCACATTCTGAAGGACTCCAGTCTAATGCCTTATCCACCAGGCCACATTACAAGTGAAGGTACCAGGACTACGTGCACTTTTGTCTTTTCCTTTACCTGGCCTGAACGGTAAAGTTCTTCAAGACAAAAACATGAGTGTGCACTATTCTGTAAGGGATGTGACAGTATTTGAAGCCACATTCTGAAGGACTCCAGTCTAATGCCTTATCCACCAGGCCACATTACAAGTGAAGGTACCAGGACTCCATGCACTTTTGTCTTTTCCTTTACCTGGCCCGAACGGTAAAGTTCTTCAAGACATAAACAGGCACTATTCTGTAAGGGCTGTGCCAGGATTTGAACCCACATTCTGAAGGACTCCAGTCTAATGCCTTATCCATCAAGCTACATTACAAGTAGAGGTACAAGGACTCCGTGCACTTTTGTCTTTTCCTTTACCTGGCCTGAACGGTAAAGTTCTTCAAGACAAAAGCATGAGTGTGCACTATTCTGTAAGGGTTGTGACAGTGTTTGAACCCACATTCTGAAGGACTCCAGTCTAATGCCTTATCCACCAGGCCACATTACAAGTGAAGGTACAAGGACTCCATGCACTTTTGTCTTTTCCTTTACCTGGCCCGAACGGCACAGTTCTTCAAGACAAAAGCATGAGTGGGCACTATTCTGTAAGGGCTGTGACGGCATTTGAACCCACATTCTGAAAGACTCCAGTCTAATGCCTTAACCACCAGGCCACATTGCAAGTGAAGGTAATAGGAATACGTGCACTTTTGTCTTTTCCTTTACCTGGCCCGAACGGTAAAGTTCTTCAAGACATGAAAAGGTACTATTCTGTAAGGCCTGTGCCAAGATTTGAACCCACATTCTGAAGGACTCCAGTCTAATGCCTTATCCATCAGGCCACATTACAAGTGAAAGAACAAGGACTCCGTGCACTTTTGTCTTTTCCTTTACCTGGCCCGAACGGTAAAGTTCTTCAAGACATAAGCATGAGCAGGCACTATTCTGTAAGGGCTGTGCCAGTGTTTGAACCCACATTCTGAAAGACTCCAGTCTAATGCCTTATCCACCAGGCCACATTACAAGTGAAGGTAGAAGGACTACGTGCACTTTTTTCTTTTCCTTTACCTGGCCCGAATGGTAAAGTTCTTCAAGACAGAAGCATGAGTGGGCACTATTCTGTAAGGGCTGTGACAGTATTTGAACCCACATTCTGAAGGACTCCAGTCGATTGCCTTATCCACCAGGCCACATTACAAGTGAAGGTGGGAGGACTACGTGCACTTTTGTCTTTTTCTTTACCTGGCCCGAACGGTAAAGTTCTTCAAGACAAAAGTATGAGTGGGCACTATTCTGTAAGGGCTGTGACAGTATTTGAACCCTCATTCTGAAAGACTCCAGTCTAATGCCTTATCCACCAGGCCATAAAATAAGTGAAGGTAGCAGGACAACGGGCACTTTTGGCTTTTCCTTTACCTGGCTCGAACGGTAAAGTTCTTCAAGACAAAAATATGAGTGGGCACTATTCTGTAAGGGCTGTGACAGTATTTGAACCCACATTCTGAAGGACTCCAGTCTAATGCCTTATCCACCAGGCCACATTACAAGTGAAGGTAGTAGGAATACGTGCACTTTTGTCTTTTCCTTTACCTGGCCTGAACGGTAAAGTTCTTCAAGACAAAAGCATGAGTGTGCACTATTCTGTAAAGGCTGTGACAGTATTTGAAGCCACATTCTGAAATACTCCAGTCTAATGCCTTTCCCACCAGGCCACATTACAAGTTAAGGTAGCAGGGCTACGTGCACTTTTGTCTTTTTCTTTAGCTGGCCCGAACGGTAAAGTTCTTCAAGACAAAAGCATGAGTAGATACTATTCTGTAAGGGTTGTGACAGTGTTTGAACCCACATTCTGAAAGACTCCAGTCTAATGCCTTATCCACCAGGCCACATTACAAGTGAAGGCACCAGGACTACGTGCACTTTTGTCTTTTCCTTTACCTGGCCCGAACGGTAAAGTTCTTCAAGACAAAAGCATGAGTTGGGACTATTCTGTAAGGGCTGTGCCAGTATTTGAACTAACAATCTGAAGGACTCCAGTCTAATGCCTTATCCACCAGGCCACATTATAAGTGAAGGTACCAGGACTACGTGCACTTTTGTCTTTTCCTTTACCTGGCCCGAACGGTAAAGTTCTTCAAGACAAAAGCATGAGTGGGCACTATTCTGTAAAGGCTGTGACAGTATTTGAACCCACATTCTGAAGGACTCCAGTCTAATGCCTTTCCCACCAGGCCACATTACAAGTGAAGGTAGCAGGGCTACGTGCACTTTTGTCTTTTTCTTTAGCTGGCCCGAACGGTAAAGTTCTTCAAGAGAAAAGCATGGGTTGGCACTATTGTGTAAGGCAGGGGTGGGCAAACTTTTTGACTCACGGGCCACAATGAGTTCTAAAATTTGACAGAGGGGCCGAGCCAAAAACAGATGGATTGAGTGTTAAATAAATTACATACAGGATTTGACCTATTAATGATTAATGATTAATTTAATTACATTTCAGTTGAATAAACACAGCAGGAAAACTCACCATCAGTTTCAGTGGGAACAGTGTTGTTGATCTCCCTGTTTTGTCAGTGCATCAAAGTCTGGAGTAAGTTTTGTTGTGGCGATTCTCAGGATAGATCCGAGGTGTTGGTCAGTTATCCTGGATCTGTGACGGGCTTTGTTCATGTTCATAACACTGAATGTCTGCTCACATACATAGGTCGAGCCAAACAAGGCCAGCATCTTCTGTGCCGTCCTCCGTAGGTTTGGAAAGGTGGCTTCGTTCAGTGAAGCATAAAAGTCGTTAAGTTTAAGAGTGTTGAACTTTTCCTTCAAGGTGGCGTCAGACTGAAGATCGATCAGTTCCAATTGCACCTCATGTGGTACTGTTTCAGGGTCTTGTGAGAAGGGACAAGACACGAGCTGAAGTGACTCATCAATGTTTTCAAAATCAGAGAACCGGCGACTGAATTCTCTGTGCAGGTCATCCAGTGATTTGCTGTATTTCTTTGCGTATCGCGTCGCCTCTTTCTGAGTGTCAAGTGTGGCGAAATGAGTGAATGATGTGTTTGCAACTTGTCTGGAGAAGACAATGAGCTTAGATTTGAACGCTGTAACATGTTTGTACATGTCGTGCACAAACTGATCTTTCCCCTGCAGTTTGACATTCAGCTCATTCAAGTGTGAAAATACGTCCACAGCAAACGCAAAATCACAAAGCCATTTCTGGTCTCGTAGCTCAGGAAATTCGTCAGATTTCTCATTGAACTCTAAAAATGCGCAGATCTCCTCTTTCAGGTCCCAAATGCGTTGAAACACTTTGCCCAAACTTAACCACCGGACACGAGAGTGGTAAAGTAAGTCCTGATGATCCGCATCAATTTCCTCCAGGAACGTGATGAACTGACGATGCTGTAGTCCCCTTGCGCGTATAAAGTTCACAAGTTTTACAACTGGATTCACAACATGGTTAAGCTGCAATACAGACTTGCAAAGTGATTCCTGATGGATGATACAGTGAAGGAAAATAACATCCTGTTCAGGGTTTTCCTCTTTTACTTTATCCTGGATTCGTTTCAGCAGCCCAACGTTTTTTCCTGTTAAATTTGGTGATCCATCCGTCGTGACATTGGCAAGTTTACTCCAAGGTAGTTTATGTTTCTCGATTGCAGCAGACACCTTGTCATACAAATCCTCTCCCCGCGTTGTTCCCTTCAGGGACTCCATGGTCAAAAACTCCTCCGTTATCTCAAAGCTGTCATTTATTCCTCGGATAAAAATTAGGAGCTGCGCGGTGTCTTTGACGTCATTACTTTCATCCAGTGCAAGTGAATATAACTGAAATAACTCTGCCTTTTTGTTTAGCTGGCTAGTTATATGTTCATCAATTAGTTCCACACGGCGAGTCACAGTCCGACGTGACAAACTGATTTTTTCGAACTTGCCTTGACTTTCCGGACACAGAACACCTGCAGTCTCCACCATGCAGTCTTTCAAAAACTCACCTTCGGAGAAAGGCTTGCTAGCTGCTGCTAATTTGAATGCCAGCAAAAAGCTTGCCTTGGTAGTTGACTCCTGAAGCGCAGTTTGTCGGTGAAAATTTTTTTGCTGGGACAGTAAATTGGCTGCCATCCTCTCAGCCGTAGCTGCCCGTTCTTGCGCCGACAGCTTGCTGGCATAATTAGAATGCTTCGTAGCAAAGTGACGGCTAATATTGTACTCCTTAAAAACCGCGACACTTTCTTGACATATCAAGCATACAGCCTTTGATCGGACTTCTTTGAAAAAATATTTTGTTGTCCATTCTGTTTTAAACACTCGGCACTCACTGTCGACTTTTCTTTTCTTTGATAAACTCATGTTTGTTTTTAGAAGGGGGAAAGCTTTACCGCAGAAACAGAGGAGAGTGCTTCTCCTGGGAAAAGCTTAACCGCGAAGAAAAGGGGGCAAATGCTCAAGCGCGCCATCTATTGGGGAAATGTGGGCATTACAGGGGAAAGTAAATGAACAAGGTTTGCCGGTATATTTTAATATAACTGGGAGATGTTTGGCGGGCCGGATTAAAAAGACCAACGGGCCGTATATGGCCCGCGGGCCGTAGTATGCCCATGTCTGGTGTAAGGGCTGTGCCAGGATTTGAACCCACATTCTGAAGGACTCCAATCTAATGCCTTATCCATCAGGCCACATTACAAGTGAAGGTAGCAGGACTCCGTCCACTTTTGTCTTTTCCTTTACCTGGCCCGAACGGTAAAGTTCTTCAAGACATAAGCATGAGCAGGCACTATTCTGTAAGGGCAGTGACAGTATTTGAAGCCACATTCTGAAAGACTCCAGTCTAATGCCTTTCCCACCAGGCCACATTACAAGTGAAGGTAGCAGGGCTACGTGCACTTTTGTCTTTTTCTTTAGCTGGCCCGAACGGTAAAGTTCTTCAAGACAAAAGCATGAGTGGGTACTATTCTGTAAGGGTTGTGACAGTGTTTGAACCCACATTCTGAAGGACTCCAGTCTAATGCCTTATCCACCAGGCCACATAACAAATGAAGGCCCCAGTACTATGTGCACTTTTGTCTTTTCCTTTACCTGGCCCGAACGGTAAAGTTCTTCAAGACAAAAGCATGAGTGGGCACAATTCTGTAAGGGTTGTGACAGTATTTGAACCCACATTCTGAAGGACTCCAGTCTAATGCCTTATCCACCAGGCCACATTGCAAGTGAATGTCGCAGGAATACGTGCACTTTTGTCTTTTCCTTTACCTGGCCCGAACGGTTAAGTTCTTCAAGACATAAGCAGGCACTATTCTGTAAGGGCTGTGCCAGTATTTGAACTCATAATCTGAAAGACTCCAGTCTAATGCCTTATCCACCAGGCCACATTACAAGTGAAGGTAGCAGGACTACGTGCACTTTTGTCTTTTCCTTTACCTGGCCCGAACGGTAAAGTTCTTCAAGACAGAAGTATGAGTGGGTACTATTCTGTAAGGGATGTGACAGTATTTGAACCCTCATTCTGAAGGACTCCAGACTAATGCCTTATACACCAGGCCATATTACAAGTGAAGGTAACAGGACTACGTGCACTTTTGTCTTTTCCTTTGCCTGGCCCGAACGGTAAAGTTCTTCAAGACAAAATCATGAGTGGGCACTATTCTGTAAGGGCTGTGACAGTATTTGAAGCCAAATTCTGAACGACTCCAGTCTAATGCCTTATCCACCAGGCCACATTACAAGTGAAGGTAGTAGGAATACGTGCACTTTTGTCTTTTCCTTTACCTGGCCTGAACGGTAAAGTTCTTCAAGAGAAAAGCATGAGTGTGCACTATTCTGTAAGGGCTGTGACAGTATTTGAAGCCAAATTCTGAAAGACTCCAGTCTAATGCCTTTCCCACCAGGCCACATTACAAGTGAAGGTAGTAGGGCTACGTGCACTTTTGTCTTTTTCTTTAGCTGGCCCGAACGGTAAAGTTCTTCAAGACAAAAGCATGAGTGGGTACTATTCTGTAAGGGTTGTGACAGTGTTTGAACCCACATTCTGAAGGACTCCAGTCTCATGCCTTATCCACCTGGCCACATTACATGTGAAGGTACCAGGACTACGTGCACTTTTGTATTTTCCTTTACCTGGCCTGAACGGTAAAGTTCTTCAAGACAAAAGCATGAGTGTGCACAATTCTGTAAGGGTTGTGACAGTGTTTAAACCCACATTCTGAAGGACTCCAGTCTAATGCCTTATCCACCAGGCCACATTACAAGTGAAGGTACAAGGACTCCATGCACTTTTGTATTTTCCTTTACCTGGCCCGAACGGTAAAGTTCTTCAAGAGAAAAGCTTGAGTTGGCACTATTCTGTAAGGGGTGTGCCAGTATTTGAACCCACAATCGGAAGGACTCCAGTCTCATGCCTTATCCACCAGGCCACATTAAAAGTGAAGGTAGCAGGACTCCGTCCACTTTTGTCTTTTCCTTTACCTGGCCCGAACGGTAAAGTTCTTCAAGACATAAGCATGAGCAGGCACTATTCTGTAAGGGCAGTGACAGTATTTGAAGCCACATTCTGAAAGACTCCAGTCTAATGCCTTTCCCACCAGGCCACATTACAAGTGAAGGTAGCAGGGCTACGTGCACTTTTGTCTTTTTCTTTAGCTGGCCCGAACGGTAAAGTTCTTCAAGACAAAAGCATGAGTGGGTACTATTCTGTAAGGGTTGTGACAGTGTTTGAACCCACATTCTGAAGGACTCCAGTCTAATGCCTTATCCACCAGGCCACATAACAAATGAAGGCCCCAGTACTATGTGCACTTTTGTCTTTTCCTTTACCTGGCCCGAACGGTAAAGTTCTTCAAGACAAAAGCATGAGTGGGCACAATTCTGTAAGGGTTGTGACAGTATTTGAACCCACATTCTGAAGGACTCCAGTCTAATGCCTTATCCACCAGGCCACATTGCAAGTGAATGTCGCAGGAATACGTGCACTTTTGTCTTTTCCTTTACCTGGCCCGAACGGTTAAGTTCTTCAAGACATAAGCAGGCACTATTCTGTAAGGGCTGTGCCAGTATTTGAACTCATAATCTGAAAGACTCCAGTCTAATGCCTTATCCACCAGGCCACATTACAAGTGAAGGTAGAAGGACTACGTGCACTTTTTTCTTTTCCTTTACCTGGCCCGAATGGTAAAGTTCTTCAAGACAGAAGCATGAGTGGGCACTATTCTGTAAGGGCTGTGACAGTATTTGAAACCACATTCTGAAGGACTCCAGTCGAATGCCTTATCCACCAGGCCACATTACAAGTGAAGGTGGGAGGACTACGTGCACTTTTGTCTTTTTCTTTACCTGGCCCGAACGGTAAAGTTCTTCAAGACAGAAGTATGAGTGGGTACTATTCTGTAAGGGATGTGACAGTATTTGAACCCTCATTCTGAAGGACTCCAGACTAATGCCTTATACACCAGGCCATATTACAAGTGAAGGTAACAGGACTACGTGCACTTTTGTCTTTTCCTTTGCCTGGCCCGAACGGTAAAGTTCTTCAAGACAAAATCATGAGTGGGCACTATTCTGTAAGGGCTGTGACAGTATTTGAAGCCAAATTCTGAAAGACTCCAGTCTAATGCCTTATCCACCAGGCCACATTACAAGTGAAGGTAGTAGGAATACGTGCACTTTTGTCTTTTCCTTTACCTGGCCTGAACGGTAAAGTTCTTCAAGAGAAAAGCATGAGTGTGCACTATTCTGTAAGGGCTGTGACAGTATTTGAAGCCAAATTCTGAAAGACTCCAGTCTAATGCCTTTCCCACCAGGCCACATTACAAGTGAAGGTAGTAGGGCTACGTGCACTTTTGTCTTTTTCTTTAGCTGGCCCGAACGGTAAAGTTCTTCAAGACAAAAGCATGAGTGGGTACTATTCTGTAAGGGTTGTGACAGTGTTTGAACCCACATTCTGAAGGACTCCAGTCTCATGCCTTATCCACCTGGCCACATTACATGTGAAGGTACCAGGACTACGTGCACTTTTGTATTTTCCTTTACCTGGCCTGAACGGTAAAGTTCTTCAAGACAAAAGCATGAGTGTGCACTATTCTGTAAGGGTTGTGACAGTGTTTAAACCCACATTCTGAAGGACTCCAGTCTAATGCCTTATCCACCAGGCCACATTACAAGTGAAGGTACAAGGACTCCATGCACTTTTGTATTTTCCTTTACCTGGCCCGAACGGTAAAGTTCTTCAAGAGAAAAGCTTGAGTTGGCACTATTCTGTAAGGGGTGTGCCAGTATTTGAACCCACATTCGGAAGGACTCCAGTCTCATGCCTTATCCACCAGGCCACATTAAAAGTGAAGGTACCAGGACTACGTGCACTTTTGTCTTTTCCTTTACCTGGCCCGAACGGCAAAGTTCTTCAAGACAAAAGCATGAGTGGGCACTATTCTGTAAGGGCTGTGACGGTATTTGAACCCACATTCTGAAAGACTCCAGTCTAATGCCTTAACCACCAGGCCACATTGCAAGTGAAGGTAATCGGAATACGTGCACTTTTGTCTTTTCCTTTACCTGGCCCGAACGGTAAAGTTCTTCAAGACATGAAAAGGTACTATTCTGTAAGGCCTGTGCCAGGATTTGAACCCACATTCTGAAGGACTCCCGTCTAATGCCTTATCCATCAGGCCACATTACAAGTTTAAGAACAAGGACTCCGTGCACTTTTGTCTTTTCCTTTACCTGGCCCGAACGGTAAAGTTCTTCAAGACATGAAAAGGCACTATTCTGTAAGGGCTGTGCCAGTGTTTGAACCCACATTCTGAAAGACTCCAGTCTAATGCCTTATCCACCAGGCCACATTACAAGTGAAGGTAGAAGGACTACGTGCACTTTTTTCTTTTCCTTTACCTGGCCCGAATGGTAAAGTTCTTCAAGACAGAAGCATGAGTGGGCACTATTCTGTAAGGGCTGTGACAGTATTTGAACCCACATTCTGAAGGACTCCAGTCGAATGCCTTATCCACCAGGCCACATTACAAGTGAAGGTGGGAGGACTACGTGCACTTTTGTCTTTTTCTTTACCTGGCCCGAACGGTAAAGTTCTTCAAGACAAAAGTATGAGTGGGCACTATTCTGTAAGGGCTGTGACAGTATTTGAACCCTCATTCTGAAAGACTCCAGTCTAATGCCTTATCCACCAGGCCATAAAATAAGTGAAGGTAGCAGGACAACGGGCACTTTTGGCTTTTCCTTTACCTGGCTCGAACGGTAAAGTTCTTCAAGACAAAAATATGAGTGGGCACTATTCTGTAAGGGCTGTGACAGTATTTGAACCCACATTCTGAAGGACTCCAGTCCAATGCCTTATCCACCAGGCCACATTACAAGTGAAAGTACTAGGAATACGTGCACTTTTGTCTTTTCCTTTACCTGGCTCGAACGGTAAAGTTCTTCAAGACAAAAGCATGAGTGTGCACTATTCTGTAAAGGCTGTGACAGTATTTGAAGCCACATTCTGAAATACTCCAGTCTAATGCCTTTCCCACCAGGCCACATTACAAGTTAAGGTAGCAGGGCTACGTGCACTTTTGTCTTTTTCTTTAGCTGGCCCGAACGGTAAAGTTCTTCAAGACAAAAGCATGAGTGGATACTATTCTGTAAGGGTTGTGACAGTGTTTGAACCCACATTCTGAAAGACTCCAGTCTAATGCCTTATCCACCAGGCCACATTACAAGTGAAGGCACCAGGACTACGTGCACTTTTGTCTTTTCCTTTACCTGGCCCGAACGGTAAAGTTCTTCAAGACAAAAGCATGAGTTGGGACTATTCTGTAAGGGCTGTGCCAGTATTTGAACTAACAATCTGAAGGACTCCAGTCTAATGCCTTATCCACCAGGCCACATTATAAGTGAAGGTACCAGGACTACGTGCACTTTTGTCTTTTCCTTTACCTGGCCCGAACGGTAAAGTTCTTCAAGACAAAAGCATGAGTGGGCACTATTCTGTAAGGGTTGTGACAGTATTTGAACCCACATTCTGAAGGACTCCAGTCTAATGCCTCTCCCACCAGGCCACATTACAAGTGAAGGTAGCAGGGCTACGTGCACTTTTGTCTTTTTCTTTAGCTGGCCCGAACGGTAAAGTTCTTCAAGAGAAAAGCATGGGTTGGCACTATTCTGTAAGGGCAGTGACAGTATTTGAAGCCACATTCTGAAAGACTCCAGTCTAATGCCTTATCCATCAGGCCACATTACAAGTGAAGGTAGCAGGACTACGTGCACTTTTGTATTTTCCTTTACCTGGCCCGAACGGTAAAGTTCTTCAAGACATAAGCATGAGCAGGCACTATTCTGTAAGGGCAGTGACAGTATTTGAAGCCACATTCTGAAAGACTCCAGTCTAATGCCTTTCCCACCAGGCCACATTACAAGTGAAGGTAGCAGGGCTACGTGCACTTTTGTCTTTTTCTTTAGCTGGCCCGAACGGTAAAGTTCTTCAAGACAAAAGCATGAGTGGGTACTATTCTGTAAGGGTTGTGACAGTGTTTGAACCCACATTCTGAAGGACTCCAGTCTAATGCCTTATCCACCAGGCCACATTACAAATGAAGGCCCCAGTACTACGTGCACTTTTGTCTTTTCCTTTACCTGGCCCGAACGGTAAAGTTCTTCAAGACAAAAGCATGAGTGGGCACTATTCTGTAAGGGTTGTGACAGTATTTGAACCCACATTCTGAAGGACTCCAGTCTAATGCCTTATCCACCAGGCCACATTGCAAGTGAAGGTCGCAGGAATACGTGCACTTTTGTCTTTTCCTTTACCTGGCCCGAACGGTAAAGTTCTTCAAGACATAAGCAGGCACTATTCTGTAAGGGCTGTGCCAGTATTTGAACTCACATTCTGAAAGACTCCAGTCTACTGCCTTATCCACCAGGCCACATTACAAGTGAAGGTAGCAGGACTACGTGCACTTTTGTCTTTTCCTTTACCTGGCCCGAACGGTAAAGTTCTTCAAGACAGAAGTATGAGTGGGTACTATTCTGTAAGGGATGTGACAGTATTTGAACCCTCATTCTGAAGGACTCCAGTCTAATGCCTTATACACCAGGCCACATTACAAGTGAAGGTAACAGGACTACGTGCACTTTTGTCTTTTCCTTTGCCTGGCCCGAACGGTAAAGTTCTTCAAGACAAAATCATGAGTGGGCACTATTCTGTAAGGGCTGTGACAGTATTTGAAGCCAAATTCTGAAAGACTCCAGTCTAATGCCTTATCCACCAGGCCACATTACAAGTTAAGGTAGTAGGAATACGTGCACTTTTGTCTTTTCCTTTACCTGGCCTGAACGGTAAAGTTCTTCAAGACAAAAGCATGAGTGTGCACTATTCTGTAAGGGCTGTGACAGTATTTGAAGCCAAATTCTGAAAGACTCCAGTCTAATGCCTTTCCCACCAGGACACATTACAAGTGAAGGTAGTAGGGCTACGTGCACTTTTGTCTTTTTCTTTAGCTGGCCCGAACGGTAAAGTTCTTCAAGACAAAAGCATGAGTGGGTACTATTCTGTAAGGGTTGTGACAGTGTTTGAACCCACATTCTGAAGGACTCCAGTCTCATGCCTTATCCACCTGGCCACATTACATGTGAATGGTACCAGGACTACGTGCACTTTTGTATTTTCCTTTACCTGGCCTGAACGGTAAAGTTCTTCAAGACAAAAGCATGAGTGTGCACTATTCTGTAAGGGCTGTGACAGTATTTCAAGCCACATTCTGAAAGACTCCAGTCTAATGCCTTACCCACCAGGCCACATTACAAATGAAGGTAGCAGGGCTACGTGCACTTTTCTCTTTTCCTTTACCTGGCCCGAACGGTAAAGTTCTTCAAGACAAAAGCATGAGTGGGTACTATTCTGTAAGGGTTGTGACAGTGTTTGAACCCACATTCTGAAAGACTCCAGTCTAATGCCTTATCCACCAGGCCACATTACAAGTGAAGGCACCAGGACTACGTGCACTTTTGTCTTTTCCTTTACCTGGCCCGAACGGTAAAGTTCTTCAAGACAAAAGCATGAGTTGGGACTATTCTGTAAGGGCTGTGCCAGTATTTGAACTAACAATCTGAAGGACTCCAGTCTAATGCCTTATCCACCAGGCCACATTATAAGTGAAGGTACCAGGACTACGTGCACTTTTGTCTTTTCCTTTACCTGGCCCGAACGGTAAAGTTCTTCAAGACAAAAGCATGAGTGGGCACTATTCTGTAAGGGCTGTGACAGTATTTGAACCCACATTCTGAAGGACTCCAGTCTAATGCCTCTCCCACCAGGCCACATTACAAGTGAAGGTAGCAGGGCTACGTGCACTTTTGTCTTTTTCTTTAGCTGGCCCGAACGGTAAAGTTCTTCAAGAGAAAAGCATGGGTTGGCACTATTGTGTAAGGGCTGTGCCAGGATTTGAACCCACATTCTGAAGGACATCCAATCTAATGCCTTATCCATCAGGCCACATTACAAGTGAAGGTAGCAGGACTCCGTCCACTTTTGTCTTTTCCTTTACCTGGCCCGAACGGTAAAGTTCTTCAAGACAAAAGCATGAGTGTGCACTATTCTGTAAGGGCTGTGACAGTATTTGAAGCCAAATTCTGAAAGACTCCAGTCTAATGCCTTTCCCACCAGGACACATTACAAGTGAAGGTAGTAGGGCTACGTGCACTTTTGTCTTTTTCTTTAGCTGGCCCGAACGGTAAAGTTCTTCAAGACAAAAGCATGAGTGGGTACTATTCTGTAAGGGTTGTGACAGTGTTTGAACCCACATTCTGAAGGACTCCAGTCTCATGCCTTATCCACCTGGCCACATTACATGTGAAGGTACCAGGACTACGTGCACTTTTGTATTTTCCTTTACCTGGCCTGAACGGTAAAGTTCTTCAAGACAAAAGCATGAGTGTGCACTATTCTGTAAGGGCTGTGACAGTATTTGAAGCCACATTCTGAAAGACTCCAGTCTAATGCCTTACCCACCAGGCCACATTACAAATGAAGGTAACAGGGCTACGTGCACTTTTCTCTTTTCCTTTACCTGGCCCGAACGGTAAAGTTCTTCAAGACAAAAGCATGAGTGGGTACTATTCTGTAAGTGTTGTGACAGTGTTTGAACCCACATTATGAAGGACTCCAGTCTAATGCCTTACCCAACAGGCCACATTACAAGTGAAGGTATCAGGACTCCATGCACTTTTGTCTTTTTCTTTACCTGGCACGAACGGTAAAGTTCTTCAAGACAAAAGTATGAGTGGCCACTATGCTGTAAGGGCTGTGACAGTATTTGAACCCTCATTCTGAAAGACTCCAGTCTAATGCCTTATCCACCAGGCCATTAAATAAGTGAAGGTAGCAGGACAACGGGCACTTTTGTCTTTTCCTTTACCTGGCTCGAACGGTAAAGTTATTCAAGACAAAAGCATGAGTGGGTACTATTCCGTTAGGGCTGTGACAGTATTTGAACCCACATTCTGAAGGAGTCCAGTCTAATGCCTTATCCACCAGGCCACATTACAAGTGCAGGTAGCAGGACTACGTGCACTTTTGTCTTATCCTTTACCTGGCCCGAACTGTAAAGTTCTTCAAGACAAAGGTATGAGAGGGCACTATTCTGTAAGGGTTGTGACAGTGTTTGAACCCACATTCTGAAGGACTCCAGTCTAATGCCTTATCCACCAGGCCACATTACAAGTGAAGGCACCAGGACTACGTGCACTTTTGTCTTTTCCTTTACCTGGACCGAACGGTAAAGTTCTTCAAGAGAAAAGCATGAGTTGGCACTATTCTGTAAGGGCTGTGCCAGTATTTGAACTAACATTCTGAAGGACTCCAGTCTAATGCCTTATCCACCAGGTCACATTATAAGTGAAGCTACCAGGACTACGTGCACTTTTGTCTTTTCCTTTACCTGGCCCGAACGGTAAAGTTCTTCAAGACAAAAGCATGAGTGTGCACTATTCTGTAAGGGGTGTGACAGTATTTGAAGCCACATTCTGAAAGACTCCAGTCTAATGCCTTATCCACCAGGCCACATTACAATTGAAGGTAAAAGTACTACGTGCACTTTTGTCTTTTGCTTTACCTGCCCCGAACGGTAACGTTCAAGACAAAAGCATGAGTGGGAACTATTCTGTAAGGGCTGTGCCAGTATTTGAACCCACATTCTGAAGGACTTCAGTCTAATGCCTAGTCCAGCCAGGCCACATTACAAGTGAAGGTAGTAGGAATACGTGCACTTTTGCCTTTTCCTTTACCTGGCCCGAACGGTAAAGTTCTTCAAGACAAAAGCATGAGTGGGCACTATTCTGTAAGGGCTGTGCCAGTATTTGAACACACATTCTGAAGGACTCCAGTCTAATGCCTTATCCACCAGGCCACATTACAAGTGAAGGTACCAGGACTACGTGCACTTTTGTCTTTTCCTTTACCTGGCCTGAACGGTAAAGTTCTTCAAGACAAAAACATGAGTGTGCACTATTCTGTAAAGGCTGTGACAGTATTTGAAGCCACATTCTGAAGGACTCCAGTCTAATGCCTTATCCACCAGGCCACATTACAAGTGAAGGTACCAGGACTCCATGCACTTTTGTCTTTTCCTTTACCTGGCCCGAACGGTAAAGTTCTTCAAGACATAAACAGGCACTATTCTGTAAGGGCTGTGCCAGGATTTGAACCCACATTCTGAAGGACTCCAGTCTAATGCCTTATCCATCAAGCTACATTACAAGTAGAGGTACAAGGACTCCGTGCACTTTTGTCTTTTCCTTTACCTGGCCTGAACGGTAAAGTTCTTCAAGACAAAAGCATGAGTGTGCACTATTCTGTAAGGGTTGTGACAGTGTTTGAACCCACATTCTGAAGGACTCCAGTCTAATGCCTTATCCACCAGGCCACATTACAAGTGAAGGTACAACGACTCCATGCACTTTTGTCTTTTCCTTTACCTGGCCCGAACGGTAAAGTTCTTCAAGAGAAAAGCATGAGTTGGCACTATTCTGTAAGGGCTGTGCCAGTATTTGAACTAACATTCTGAAGGACTCGTCTAATGCCTTATCCACCAGGTCACATTATAAGTGAAGCTACCAGGACTACGTGCACTTTTGTCTTTTCCTTTACCTGGCCCGAACGGTAAAGTTCTTCAAGACAAAAGCATGAGTGTGCACTATTCTGTAAGGGGTGTGACAGTATTTGAAGCCACATTCTGAAGGACTCCAGTCTAATGCCTTATCCACCAGGCCACATTACAATTCAAGGTGAAAGTACTACGTGCACTTTTGTCTTTTGCTTTACCTGCCCCGAACGGTAACGTTCAAGACAAAAGCATGAGTGGGAACTATTCTGTAAGGGCTGTGCCAGTATTTGAACCCACATTCTGAAGGACTTCAGTCTAATGCCTAGTCCAGCCAGGCCACATTACAAGTGAAGGTAGTAGGAATACGTGCACTTTTGTCTTTTCCTTTACCTGGCCCGAACGGTAAAGTTCTTCAAGACAAAAGCATGAGTGGGCACTATTCTGTAAGGGCTGTGCCAGTATTTGAACCCACATTCTGAAGGACTCCAGTTTAATGCCTTATCCACCAGGCCACATTACAAGTGAAAGTACCAGGACTACGTGCACTTTTGTCTTTTCCTTTACCTGGCCTGAACGGTAAAGTTCTTCAAGACAAAAGCATGAGTGTGCACTATTCTGTAAGGTCTGTGACAGTATCTGAAGCCACATTCTGAAGGACTCCAGTCTAATGCCTTATCCACCAGGCCACATTACAAGTGAAGGTACCAGGACTCCATGCACTTTTGTCTTTTCCTTTACCTGGCCCGAACGGTAAAGTTCTTCAAGACATAAACAGGCACTATTCTGTAAGGGCTGTGCCAGGATTTGAACCCACATTCTGAAGGACTACAGTCTATTGCCTTATCCATCAAGCCACATTACAAGCAGAGGTACAAGGACTCCGTGCACTTTTGTCTTTTCCTTTACCTGGCCTGAACGGTAAAGTTCTTCAAGACAAAAGCATGAGTGTGCACTATTCTGTAAGGGTTGTGACAGTGTTTGAACCCACATTCTGAAGGACTCCAGTCTAATGCCTTATCCACCAGGCCACATTACAAGTGAAGGTACAAGGACTCCATGCACTTTTGTCTTTTCCTTTACCTGGCCCGAACGGTAAAGTTCTTCAAGAGAAAAGCTTGAGTTGGCACTATTCTGTAAGGGCTGTGCCAGTATTTGAACCCACATTCTGAAGGACTCCAGTCTCATGCCTTATCCACCAGGCCACATTAAAAGTGAAGGCACCAGGACTACGTGCACTTTTGTCTTTTCCTTTACCTGGCCCGAACGGCAAAGTTCTTCAAGACAAAAGCATGAGTGGGCACTATTCTGTAAGGGCTGTGACAGTATTTGAACCCACATTCTGAAAGACTCCAGTCTAATGCCTTAACCACCAGGCCACATTGCAAGTGAAGGTAATAGGAATACGTGCACTTTTGTCTTTTCCTTTACCTGGCCCGAACGGTAAAGTTCTTCAAGACATGAAAAGGTTCTATTCTGTAAGGCCTGTGCCAGGATTTGAACCCACATTCTGAAGGACTCCAGTCTAATGCCTTATCCATCAGGCCACATTACAAGTGGAAGAACAAGGACTCCGTGCACTTTTGTCTTTTCCTTTACCTGGCCCGAACGGTAAAGTTCTTCAAGACATAAGCATGAGCAGGCACTATTCTGTAAGGGTTGTGCCAGTGTTTGAACCCACATTCTGAAAGACTCCAGTCTAATGCCTTATCCACCAGGCCACATTACAAGTGAAGGTAGAAGGACTACGTGCACTTTTTTCTTTTCCTTTACCTGGCCCGAATGGTAAAGTTCTTCAAGACAGAAGCATGAGTGGGCATTATTCTGTAAGGGCTGTGACAGTATTTGAACCCACATTCTGAAGGACTCCAGTCTAATGCCTTATCCACCAGGCCACATTACAAGTGAAGGTGGGAGGACTACGTGCACTTTTGTCTTTTTCTTTACCTGGCCCGAACGGTAAAGTTCTTCAAGACAAAAGTATGAGTGGGCACTATTCTGTAAGGGCTGTGACAGTATTTGAACCCTCATTCTGAAAGACTCCAGTCTAATGCCTTATCCACCAGGCCATAAAATAAGTGAAGGTAGCAGGACAACGGGCACTTTTGTCTTTTCCTTTACCTGGCCTGAACGGTAAAGTTCTTCAAGACAAAAGCATGAGTGTGCACTATTCTGTAAAGGCTGTGACAGTATTTGAAGCCACATTCTGAAATACTCCAGTCTAATGCCTTTCCCACCAGGCCACATTACACGTTAAGGTAGCAGGGCTACGTGCACTTTTGTCTTTTTCTTTAGCTGGCCCGAACGGTAAAGTTCTTCAAGACAAAAGCATGAGTGGATACTATTCTGTAAGGTTTGTGACAGTGTTTGAACCCACATTCTGAAAGACTCCAGTCTAATGCCTTATCCACCAGTCCACATTACAAGTGAAGGCACCAGGACTACGTGCACTTTTGTCTTTTCCTTTACCTGGCCCGAACGGTAAAGTTCTTCAAGACAAAAGCATGAGTTGGGACTATTCTGTAAGGGCTGTGCCAGTATTTGACCTAACATTCTGAAGGACTCCAGTCTAATGCCTTATCCACCAGGCCACATTATAAGTGAAGGTACCAGGACTACGTGCACTTTTGTCTTTTCCTTTACCTGGCCCGAACGGTAAAGTTCTTCAAGACAAAAGCATGAGTGGGCACTATTCTGTAAGGGCTGTGACAGTATTTGAACCCACATTCTGAAGGACTCCAGTCTAATGCCTTTCCCACCAGGCCACATTACAAGTGAAGGTAGCAGGGCTACGTGCACTTTTGTCTTTTTCTTTAGCTGGCCCGAACGGTAAAGTTCTTCAAGAGAAAAGCATGGGTTGGCACTATTGTGTAAGGGCTGTGCCAGGATTTGAACCCACATTCTGAAGGACTCCAATCTAATGCCTTATCCATCAGGCCACATTACAAGTGAAGGTAGCAGGACTCCGTCCACTTTTGTCTTTTCCTTTACCTGGCCCGAACGGTAAAGTTCTTCAAGACATAAGCATGAGCAGGCACTATTCTGTAAGGGCAGTGACAGTATTTGAAGCCACATTCTGAAAGATTCCAGTCTAATGCCTTTCCCACCAGGCCACATTACAAGTGAAGGTAGCAGGGCTACGTGCACTTTTGTCTTTTTCTTTAGCTGGCCCGAACGGTAAAGTTCTTCAAGACAAAAGCATGAGTGGGTACTATTCTGTAAGGGTTGTGACAGTGTTTGAACCCACATTCTGAAGGACTCCAGTCTAATGCCTTATCCACCAGGCCACATTACAAATGAAGGCCCCAGTACTACGTGCACTTTTGTCTTTTCCTTTACCTGGCCCGAACGGTAAAGTTCTTCAAGACAAAAGCATGAGTGGGCACTATTCTGTAAGGGTTGTGACAGTATTTGAACCCACATTCTGAAGGACTCCAGTCTAATGCCTTATCCACCAGGCCACATTACAAGTGAAGGTTGTAGGAATACGTGCACTTTTGTCTTTTCTTTTACCTGGCCTGAACGGTAAAGTTCTTCAAGACAAAAGCATGAGTGTGCACTATTCTGTAAGGGCTGTGACAGTATTTGAAGGCACATTCTGAAAGACTCCAGTCTAATGCCTTATCCACCAGGCCACATTACAAGTGAAGGCAGCAGGGCTACGTGCACTTTTGTCTTTTTCTTTAGCTGGCCCGAACGGTAAAGTTCTTCAAGACAAAAACATGAGTGTGTACTAATCTGTAAGGGTTGTGACAGTGTTTGAACCCACATTCTGAAGGACTCCAGTCTAATGCCTTATCCACCAGGCCACATTACAAGTGAAGGCACCAGGACTACGTGCACTTTTGTCTTTTCCTTTACCTGGCCCGAACGGTAAAGTTCTTCAAGACAAAAGCATGAGTGGGCACTATTCTGTAAGGGCTGTGACAGTATTTGGACCCACATTCTGAAAGACTCCAGTCTAATGCCTTATCCACCAGGCCAGATTGCAAGTGACGGTCGCAGGAATACGTGCACTTTTGTCTTTTCCTTTACCTGGCCCGAACGGTAAAGTTCTTCAAGACATAAACAGGCACTATTCTGTAAGGGCTGTGCCAGGATTTGAACCCACATTCTGAAGGACTCCAGTCTAATGCCTTATCCACCAGGCCATAAAATAAGTGAAGGTAGCAGGACAACGGGCACTTTTGTCTTTTCCTTTACCTGGCTCGAAGGGTAAAGTTATTCAAGACAAAAGCATGAGTGGGTACTATTCTGTAAGGGATGTGACAGTATTTCAAACCACATTCTGAAGGAGTGCAGTCTAATGCCTTATCCACCAGGCCACATTACAAGTGAAGGTAGCAGGGCTACGTGCACTTTTGTCTTTTTCTTTAGCTGGCCCGAACTATAAAGTTCTTCAAGACAAAAGCATGAGTGGGTATTATTCTGTAAGGGTTGTGACAGTGTTTGAACCCACATTCTGAAGGACTCCAGTCTCATGCCTTATCCACCAGGCCACATTACAAGTGAAGGTAACAGGACTACGTGCACTTTTGTCTTTTCCTTTACCTGGCCCGAACGGTAAAGTTCTTCAAGACATAAACAGGCACTCTTCTCTAAGGGCTGTGCCAGGATTTGAACCCACATTCTGAAGGACTCCAGTCTAATACCTTATCCATCAGGCCACATTACAAGTGAAGGTAGCAGGACTAAGTGCACTTTTGTCTTTTCCTTTACCTGGCCCGAACAAAGTTCTTCAAGACAAAAGTATGAGTGGGCACTATTCTGTAAGGGCTGTGACAGTATTTGAACCCTCATTCTGAAAGAAAGACTCCAGTCTAATGCCTGATCCACCAGGCCATAAAATAAGTGAAGGTAGCAGGACAACGGGCACTTTTGTCTTTTCCTTTACCTGGCTCGAACGGTAAAGTTATTCAAGACAAAAGCATGAGTGGGTACTATTCTGTAAGGGATGTGACAGTAGTTCAACCCACATTCTGAAGGACTCCAGTCTAATGCCTTATCCACCAGGCCACATTACAAGTGAAGGTACAAGGACGACGTGCACTTTTGTCTTTTTCTTTACCTGGCCCGAACGGTAAAGTTCTTCAAGACAAAAGCATGTGTGGGCACTATTCTATAAGGGCTGTGACAGTATTTGAACCCACATTCTGAAGGAGTCCAGTCTAATGCCTTATCCACCAGGCCACATTAGAAGTGCAGGTAGCAGGACTACGTGCACTTTTGTCTTTTCCTTTACCTGGCCCGAACTAAAGTTCATCAAGACAAAAATTTGAGTGGGCACTATTCTGTAAGGGCTGTAACAGTATTTGAACCCTCATTCTGAAAGAGTCCAGTCTAATGCCTTATACACCAGGCCACATTACAAGTGAAGGTACCAGGACTACGTGCACTTTTGTCTTTTCCTTTACCTGGCCCGAACGGTAAAGTTCTTCAAGACAAAAGCATGAGTGGGCACTATTCTGTAAGGGCTGTGACAGTATTTGAACCCACATTCTGAAGGACTCCAGTCTAATGCCTTATCCACCAGGCCACATTACAAGCAAAGGTAGCAGGAATACGTGCACTTTTGTCTTTTCCTTTATCTGGCCTGAACGGTAAAGTTCTTCAAGACAAAAGCACGAGTGTGCACTATTCTGTAAGGTCTGTGACAGTAATTGAAGCCACATTCTGAAAGACTCCAGTCTAATGCCTTTCCCACCAGGCCACATTACAAGTGAAAGTAGCAGGGCTACGTGCACTTTTGTCTTTTTCTTTAGCTGGCCCGAACGGTAAAGTTCTTCAAGACAAAAGCATGAGTGGGTACTATTCTGTAAGGGTTGTGACAGAGGTTGAACCCACATTCTGAAGGACTCCAGACTAATGCCTTATCCACCAGGCCACATTACAAGTGAAGGCACCAGGACTACGTGCACTTTTGTCTTTTCCTTTACCTGGCCCGAACGGTAAAGTTCTTCAAGACAAAAGCATGAGTGGGCACTATTCTGTAAGGGCTGTGACAGTATTTGAACCCACATTCTGAAGGACTCCAGTCTAATGCCTTATCCACCAGGCCACATTACAAGTGAAGGTTGTAGGAATACGTGCACTTTTGTCTTTTTTTTTACCTGGCCTGAACGGTAAAGTTCTTCAAGACAAAAGCATGAGTGTGCACTATTCTGTAAGGGCTGTGACAGTATTTGAAGCCACATTCTGAAAGACTCCAGTCTAATGCCTTTCCCACTAGGCCACATTACAAGTGAAGGTAGCAGGGCTACGTGCACTTTTGTCTTTTTCTTTAGCTGGCCCGAACGGTAAAGTTCTTCAAGACAAAAACATGAGTGTGTACTATTCTGTAAGGGTTGTGACAGTGTTTGAACCCACATTCTGAAGGACTCCAGTCTAATGCCTTATCCACCAGGCCACATTACAAGTGAAGGCAGCAGGACTACGTGCACTTTTGTCTTTTCCTTTACCTGGCCCGAACGGTAAAGTTCTTCAAGACAAAAGCATGAGTGGGCACTATTCTGTAAGGGCTGTGACAGTATTTGAACCCACATTCTGAAAGACTCCAGTCTAATGCCTTATCCAACAGGCCACATTGCAAGTGAAGGTCGCAGGAATACGTGCACTTTTGTCTTTTCCTTTACCTGGCCCGAACGGTAAAGTTCTTCAAGACATAAACAGGCACTATTCTGTAAGGGCTGTGCCAGGATTTGAACCCACATTCTGAAGGACTCCAGTCTAATGCCTTATCCATCAGGCCACATTACAAGTAGAGGTACAAGGACTCCGTGCACTTTTGTCTTTTCCTTTACCTGGCCCGAACGGTAAAGTTCTTCAAGACATAAGCATGAGCAGGCACTATTCTGTAAGGGCTGTGCCAGTATTTGAACCCACATTCTGAAAGACTCCAGTCTAATGCCTTATCCATCAGGCCACATTACAAGTGAAGGTAGGAGGACTACGTGCACTTTTGTCTTTTCTTTTACCTGGCCCGAACTATAAAGTTCTTCAAGACAGAAGCATGAGTGGGCACTATACTGTAAGGGCTGTGACAGTAATTTAACCCACATTCTGAAGGACTCCAGCCGAATGCCTTATCCACCAGGCCACATTACAAGTGAAGGTAGCAGGACTACGTGCACTTTTGTCTTTTCCTTTACCTGGCCCGAACGGTAAAGTTCTTCAAGACAAAAGTATGAGTGGGCACTATTCTGTAAGGGCTGTGACAGTATTTGAACCCTCATTCTGAAAGACTCCAGTCTAATGCCTTATCCACCAGGCCATAAAATAAGTGAAGGTAGCAGGACTACGTGCACTTTTGTCTTTTCCTTTTCCTGGCCCGAACGGTAAAGTTATTCAAGACAAAAGCATGAGTGGGTACTATTCTGTAAGGGATGTGACAGTATTTCAACCCACATTCTGAAGGACTCCAGTCTAATGCCTTATCCACCAGGCCACATTACAAGTAAAGGTATAAGGACGACGTGCACTTTTGTCTTTTTCTTTACCTGGCCCGAACGGTAAAGTTCTTCAAGACAAAAGCATGTGTGGGCACTATTCTAAAAGGGATGTGACAGTATTTGAACCCACATTCTGAAGGAGTCCAGTCTAATGCCTTATCCACCAGGCCACATTAGAAGTGCAGGTAGCAGGACTACGTGCACTTTTGTCTTTTCCTTTACCTGGCCCGAACTAAATTCTTCAAGACAAAAGTCTGAGTGGGCACTATTCTGTAAGGGCTGTAACAGTATTTGAACCCTCATTCTGAAAGACTCCAGTCTAATGCCTTATACAAAAGGCCACATTACATGTGAAGGTACCAGGACTACGTGCACTTTTGTCTTTTCCTTTACCTGGCCCGAACGGTAAAGTTCTTCAAGACAAAAGTATGAGTGGGCACTATTCTGTAAGGGCTGTGACAGTATTTGAAGCCACATTCTGAAGGACTCCAGTCTAATGCCTGATCCACCAGGCCACATTACAAGTGAAGGTAATAGGAATACGTGCACTTTTGTCTTTTCCTTTACCTGGCCTGAACGGTAAAGTTCTTCAAGACAAAAGCATGAGTGTGCACTATTCTGTAAGGGTTGTGACAGTATTTGAAGCCACATTCTGAAAGACTCCAGTCTAATACCTTTCCCACCAGGCCACATTACAAGTGAAGGTAGCAGGGCTACGTGCACTTTTGTCTTTTTCTTTAGCTGGCCCGAACGGTAAAGTTCTTCAAGACAAAAGCATGAGTGGGTACTATTCTGTAAGGGTTGTGACAGTGTTTTAACCCACATTCTGAAGGACTCCAGTCTAATGCCTTATCCACCAGGCCACATTACAATTGAAGGCACCAGGACTACGTGAACTTTTGTCTTTTCCTTTACCTGGCCCCAACGGTAAAGTTCTTCAAGACAAAAGCATGAGTGTGCACTATTCTGTAAGGGCTGTGACAGTATTTGAAGCCACATTCTGAAAGACTCCAGTCTAATGCCTTTCCCACCAGGCCACATTACAAGTGAAGGTAGCAGGGCTACGTGCACTTTTGTCTTTTTCTTTAGCTGGCCCGAACGGTAAAGTTCTTCAAGACAAAAACATGAGTGTGTACTATTCTGTAAGGGTTGTGACAGTGTTTGAACCCACATTCTGAAGGACTCCAGTCTAATGCCTTATCCACCAGGCCACATTACAAGTGAAGGCACCAGGACTACGTGCACTTTTGTCTTTTCCTTTACCTGGCCCGACCGGTAAAGTTCTTCAAGAGAAAAGGATGGGTTGGCACTATTCTGTAAGGGCTGTGCCAGTATTTGAACTAACATTCTGAAGGACTCCAGTCTAATGCCTTATCCACCAGGCCACATTATAAGTCAAGTTACCAGGACTACGTGCACTTTTGTCTTTTCCTTTACCTGGCCCGAACGGTAAAGTTCTTCAAGACAAATGAATGAGTGGGCACAATTCTGTAAAGGCAGTGACAGTATTTGAACCCTCATTCTGAAAGACTCCAGTCTAATGCCTTAACCACCAGGCCACATTACAAGTGAAGGTAGCAGGACAACGTGCACTTTTGTCTTTTCCTTTACCTGGCCCGAACGGTAAAGTTCTTCAAGACAAAAGCATGAGTGGGAACTATTCTGTAAGGGATGTGACAGTGTTTGAACCCACATTCTGAAGGACTTCGGTCTAATGCCTTATCCAACAGGCCACATTACAAACGAAGGTACCTGGAGTATGTGCACTTTTGTCTTTTCCTTTACCTGGCCTGAACGGTAAAGTTCTTCAAGACATAAGCATGAGTGGGCACTATTCTGTAAGTGGTGTGACAGTATTTGAACCCACATTCGGAAGGCCTCCAGTCTAATGCCTTATCCACCAGGCCACATTACAAGTGAAGGTCCAAGGACTACGTGCACTTTTGTCTTTTTCTTTACCTGGCCCGAAAGGTCAAGTTCTTCAAGACAAAAGCATGAGTGTGCACTATTCTATATGGGCTTTGACAGTATTTGAACCCACATTCTGAAGGACCCCAGTCTAATGCCTTATCCAACAGGCCACATTACAAACGAAGGTACCAGGAGTATGTGCACTTTTGTCTTTTCCTTTACCTGGCCCGAACGGTACAGTTCTTCAAGACAAAAGCATGAGTGGGCACTATTCTGTAAGGTCTGTGACAGTATTTGAACCCAGATTCTGAAGGACTCCAGTCTAATGCCTTATCCACCAGGCCACATTACAAGTGAAAGTACAAGGACGACGTGCACTTTTGTCTTTTCCTTTACCTGGCCCAAACGGTAAAGTTCTTCAAGACAAAAGCATAAGTGGGTACTATTTTGTAAGGGATGTGACAGTATTTGAACCCACATTCTGAAGGACTTCACTCTAATGCCTTATACACCAGGCAACATTATAAGTGAAGGCACCAGGACTACGTGCACTTTTGTCTTTTCCTTTACCTTGCCCGAACGGTAAAGTTCTTCAAGACAAAAGCATGAGTGGGCACTAATCTGTAAGGGGTGTGACAGTGTTTGAACCCACATTCTGAAGGACTCCGGTCTAATGCCTTATCCACCAGGCCACAATACAAGTAAAGGTTCCAGGAGTACGTGCACTTTTGTCTTTTCCTTTACCTGGCCGAACGGTAAAGTTCTTCAAGACATAAGCATGAGTGGGCACTATTCTGTAAGGGCTGTGACAGTATTTGAACCCACATTCTGAAGGACTCCAGTCTAATGCCTTATCCACCAGGCCACATCACAAGTCAAGGTGGCAGGACTACGTGCACTTTTGCCTTTTCCTTTACCTGGCCCGAACGGTAAAGTTCTTCAAGACGAAAGTATGAGTTTGCACCATTCTGTAAACGCTGTGAAAGTATTTGAGCCCACATTGTTAAAGACTCCAGTCTAATGCCTTATCCACCAGGCCACATTACAAGTTAAGGTACCAGGACTACGTGCACTTTTGTCTTTTCCTTTACCTGGCCCGAACGGTAAAGTTCTTCAAGACAAAAGCATGAGTCGGTACTATTCTGTAAGGGATGTGACAGTATTTCAACACACATTCTGAAGGACTCCAGTCTAATGCCTTATCCACCAGGCCACATTACAAGTGAAGGTACGAGGACGACGTGCACTTTTGTCGTTTCCTTTCCCTGGCCCGAACGATAAAATTCTTCAAGACAAAAGCATGAGTGGGCACTATTCTGTCAGGGCTGTGACAGTATTTGAACCCACATTCTGAAGGAATCCAGTCCAATGCCTTATCCACCAGGACACATTACAAGTGAAGGTAGCAGGAATACGTGCACTTTTGTCTTTTCCTTTACCTGGCCCGAACTAAAGTTCCTCAAGACATAAGCATGAGTGGGCACCATTCTGTAAGGGCTGTGACAGTATTTGAAGAACCATTCTGAAGGACTCCAGTCTAATGCCTTATTCACCAGGCCACATTACAAGTGAAGGTCGCAGGGCTACGTGCACTTTTGTCTTTTCCTTTACCTGGCCCGAACGGTATAGTTCAAGACAAAAGCATGAGTGGGCACTATTCTGTAAGGGCTGTGACATTATTTGAAGACACATTCTGAAGGACTCCCGTCTAATGCCTTATCCACCAGGCCACATTAAAAGTGAAGGTAGCAGGACTACGTGCACTTTTGTCTTTTCCTTTACCTGGCCCGAACGGTAAAGTTCTTCAAGACAAAAGCATGAGTGGGCACTATTCTGTAGGGGATGTGACAGTG
Organism: Festucalex cinctus; assembly: GCF_051991245.1. Classification (NCBI taxonomy): domain Eukaryota; kingdom Metazoa; phylum Chordata; class Actinopteri; order Syngnathiformes; family Syngnathidae; genus Festucalex; species Festucalex cinctus. The sequence continues at coordinate 36,980,356 of NC_135412.1, read as the reverse complement.
TTTGAACCCACATTCTGAAGGACTCCGGTCTAGTGCCTTATCCACCAGGCCACATTACAAGTGAAGGTACAAGGACTACGTGCACTTTTGTCTTTTCCTTTACCTGGCCTGAACGGTAAAGTTCTTCAAGTCATAAGCGGGCACTATACTGTAATGGCTGTGCCAGGATTTGTACCCACATTCTGAAGGACTCCAGTCTAATGCCTTATCCACGAGGCCACATTACAAGTGTAGGTACCAGGACTACGTGCACTTTTGTCTTTTCCTTTACCTGGCCCGAACGGTAAAGTTCTTCAAGACTTAATTTCCCGATACTTGTGTTATCAATCTCGTTGTCGACTTAACCGGCCGTCCAGGTTCTTTCTTTGAGGCTATTTGCGTTGTTTTACTTCAGGGAATCCAGAAACTCTCGAGAAGCTATGGTGCATGAGTGGGCACTATCTGTGAGGGATGTGCCAGAATTTGAACCCACATTCTGAAGGATTCCAGTCTATTGCCTTATCCACCAAGCCACATTACAAGTGAAAGTAACAGGACTACATGCACTTTTATCTTTTCCTTTACCTGGCCCGAACGGTAAAGTTCTTCAAGACATAAGTATGAGTGGGGCCACCGTCGGGGGGCACTGCAGATAGGGTACCCGGTTCCCCTTTCTGGCACTTTTGCACCCAAACCGCATAAGGTACGGGGTAAGATTTCAGAAGGGTCCCATTAGAGATGAGGCACATCTAGGGTCGAACAAGGGAGGCTGGAGACACTTGTCTGACAAGGAGGAGGTTTGAGGCGTCCTCCTCGGGCCTGGTTTTCAGATTTTATTCCAAGTCTGACGCCTGCCCGAAATATTTCAAAGCCCCATTGAGTTGAATGGCCGTGCTACCAGGAGTATCAATCACCCATTGAGTTAAATGGACCCCATACATTTCAATGGGCTGGGTTACCAGGGGTGCAGTACCGCCGGCCACCATCGTGGGGCGCTGCAGATAGGGCACCCGGGTCCCCTTTCTGGCACTTTTGCACCCAAACTGCAGAAGGTATGGGGTACGATTTCAGAAGGGTGCCATTTCAGATGAGGCACCTACAGGGTCGAAAAAGGTATGCTCGCCACACTTATGTCTGACAAAGAGGAGGTTCGGGACGGCCTCCTCGGGCAGACGGCTCCCTCCCCTCCCTGGCCTGGTTGTCAGATTTTTTTCCAAGTCTGACGCCTACCCGAAATATTTCAAAGCCCCATTGATTTGAATGGCCGGGCTCCCAGGAGTATCAATCTCCCATCGAGTTGAATGGTCCCCATACATTTCAATGGGCTGGGTTACCAGTGGTGCAGTACCGCGGGCCACAGTCGGGGGGCGCTGCAGATAGGGTACCCGGGTCCCCTTTCTGGCACTTTTGCACCCAAACCGCATGAGGTACGGGGTACGATTTCAGAAGGGTCCCATTTCAGATGAGGCACCTCCAGGGTCGAACAAAGGAGGCTCGCCACATTTATGTCTGACAAGGTGGAGGTTCGGGGCGGCCTCCTCGGGCAGAGGGCCCCCTCCCCTCCCTGAACTGGTTGTCAGTTTTTTTTCGAAGTCTAACGCCTGCCCGAAATATTTCAAAGCCGCATTGAGTTGAATGGCCGGGCTACCAGGGGTCCAAATCCTCCCATTGGTTTGAATGGCCGGGCTACCAGGAGTATCAATCACCCATTGAGTTGAATGGACCCCATACATTTCAATGGGCTGGGTTACCAGGGGTGCAGTACCGCGGGCAACCGTCGGGGGGCGCTGCAGATAGGGTACCCGGGTCCCCTTTCTGGCACTTTTGCACCAAAAACTGCAGAACGTATGGGGTACGATTTCAGAAGGGTGCCATTTCAGATGAGGCACCTCCAGGGTCGAACAAAGGCTCGCCACACACGTCTGACAAAGAGGAGGTTCAGGCCGGCCTCCTCGGGCAGACGGCCCCCTCCCCTCCCTGGCCTGGTTGTCAGATTTTCTTCCAAGTCTGACGCCTACCCGAAATATTTCAAAGCCCCATTGAGTTGAATGACCGGGCTACCAGGAGTATCAATCTTCCATTGAGTTGAATGGGCGCCATACATATCAATGGGCTGAGTTACCAGGTGTGCAGTACCGTGGGCCACCGTCGGGGGGCACTGCAGATAGGGTACCCGGTTCCCCTTTCTGGCACTTTTGCACCCAAACCGCATAAGGTACGGGGTAAGATTTCAGAAGGGTCCCATTAGAGATGAGGCACATCTAGGGTCGAACAAGGGAGGCTGGAGACACTTGTCTGACAAGGAGGAGGTTTGAGGCGGCCTCCTCGGGCCTGGTTTTCAGATTTTATTCCAAGTCTGACGCCTGCCCGAAATATTTCAAAGCCCCATTGAGTTGAATGGCCGTGCTACCAGGAGTATCAATCACCCATTGAGTTAAATGGACCCCATACATTTCAATGGGCTGGGTTACCAGGGGTGCAGTACCGCCGGCCACCATCGTGGGGCGCTGCAGATAGGGTACCCGGGTCCCCTTTCTGGCACTTTTGCACCCAAACTGCAGAAGGTATGGGGTACGATTTCAGAAGGGTGCCATTTCAGATGAGGCACCTACAGGGTCGAAAAAGCTAGGCTCGCCACACTTATGTCTGACAAAGAGGAGGTTCGGGACGGCCTCCTCGGGCAGACGGCTCCCTCCCCTCCCTGGCCTGGTTGTCAGATTTTTTTCCAAGTCTGACGCCTACCCGAAATATTTCAAAGCCCCATTGATTTGAATGGCCGGGCTCCCAGGAGTATCAATCTCCCATCGAGTTGAATGGTCCCCATATATTTCAATGGGCTGGGTTACCAGTGGTGCAGTACCGCGGGCCACAGTCGGGGGGCGCTGCAGATAGGGTACCCGGGTCCCCTTTCTGGCACTTTTGCACCCAAACCGCATGAGGTACGGGGTACGATTTCAGAAGGGTCCCATTTCAGATGAGGCACCTCCAGGGTCGAAAAAAGGAGGCTCGCCACATTTATGTCTGACAAGGTGGAGGTTCGGGGCGGCCTCCTCGGGCAGAGGGCCCCCTCCCCTCCCTGAACTGGTTGTCAGTTTTTTTTCGAAGTCTGACGCCTGCCCGAAATATTTCAAAGCCGCATTGAGTTGAATGGCCGGGTTACCAGGGGTCCAAATCCTCCCATTGGTTTGAATGGCCGGGCTACCAGGAGTATCAATCACCCATTGAGTTGAATGGACCCCATACATTTCAATGGGCTGGGTTACCAGGGGTGCAGTACCGCGGGCAACCGTCGGGGGGCGCTGCAGATAGGGTACCCGGGTCCCCTTTCTGGCACTTTTGCACCAAAAACTGCAGAACGTATGGGGTACGATTTCAGAAGGGTGCCATTTCAGATGAGGCACCTCCAGGGTCGAACAAAGGCTCGCCACACACGTCTGACAAAGAGGAGGTTCAGGCCGGCCTCCTCGGGCAGACGGCCCCCTCCCATCCCTGGCCTGGTTGTCAGATTTTCTTCCAAGTCTGACGCCTACCCGAAATATTTCAAAGCCCCATTGAGTTGAATGACCGGGCTACCAGGAGTATCAATCTTCCATTGAGTTGAATGGGCGCCATACATATCAATGGGCTGAGTTACCAGGTGTGCAGTACCGTGGGCCACCGTCGGGGGGCACTGCAGATAGGGTACCCGGTTCCCCTTTCTGGCACTTTTGCACCCAAACCGCATAAGGTACGGGGTAAGATTTCAGAAGGGTCCCATTAGAGATGAGGCACATCTAGGGTCGAACAAGGGAGGCTGGAGACACTTGTCTGACAAGGAGGAGGTTTGAGGCGGCCTCCTCGGGCCTGGTTTTCAGATTTTATTCCAAGTCTGACGCCTGCCCGAAATATTTCAAAGCCCCATTGAGTTGAATGGCCGTGCTACCAGGAGTATCAATCACCCATTGAGTTTAATGGACCCCATACATTTCAATGGGCTGGGTTACCAGGGGTGCAGTACCGCCGGCCACCATCGTGGGGAGCTGCAGATAGGGTACCCGGGTCCCCTTTCTGGCACTTTTGCACCCAAACTGCAGAAGGTATGGGGTACGATTTCAGAAGGGTGCCATTTCAGATGAGGCACCTACAGGGTCGAAAAAGGTAGGCTCGCCACACTTATGTCTGACAAAGAGGAGGTTCGGGACGGCCTCCTCGGGCAGACGGCTCCCTCCCCTCCCTGGCCTGGTTGTCAGATTTTTTTCCAAGTCTGACGCCTACCCGAAATATTTCAAAGCCCCATTGATTTGAATGGCCGGGCTCCCAGGAGTATCAATCTCCCATTGAGTTGAATGGTCCCCATACATTTCAATGGGCTGGGTTACCAGTGGTGCAGTACCGCGGGCCACAGTCGGGGGGCGCTGCAGATAGGGTACCCGGGTCCCCTTTCTGGCACTTTTGCACCCAAACCGCATAAGGTACGGGGTACGATTTCAGAATGGTCGCATTTCAGATGAGGCACATCTAGGGTGGAACAAGGGAGGCTTGAGACACTTTTCTGACAAAGAGGAGGTTTGGGGCAGCCTCCTCGGGCCTGGTTTTCAGATTTTTTCCAAGTCTGACGTCTGCCCGAAATATTTCAAAGCCCCATTTAGTGGAATGGCCGTGCTACCAGGTGTCCGAATCCTCCCATTGGTTTGAATGGCCCGGCTGCCAGGAGTGCCAATCCCCTCCATTGAGTTGAATGGCAGGGCCACTAGGAGTATCAATCTCCCATTGAGTTGAATGGGCCCCATACATTTAAATGGGCTAGGTTACAAGGCGTGCAGTACTGCGGGCCACCGTCGGGGGGCACTGCAGATAGGGTACCTGGTTCCCCTTTCTGGCACTTTTGCACCTAAACCGCAAAAGGTACGGGGTAGGATTTCAGAAGGGTCCCATTTCAGATGAGGCACCTCCAGGGTCGAAAAAGGGAGGCTCACCACACTTATGTCTGACAAAGAGGAGGTTCGGGACGGCCTCCTCGGGCAGACGGTTCCCTCCCTGGCCTGGTTGTCAGACTTTTTTTTCCAAGTCGGACGCCTGCCCGAAATATTTCAAAGCACCATTGAGTTGAATGGCCGGGCTCCCAGGAGTATCAATCTCCCATCGAGTTGAATGGGCCCCATACATTTATATGGACTGGGTTACCAGTGGTGCAGTACCGCGGGCCACAGTCGGGGGGCGCTCCAGATAGGGTACCCGGGTCCCCTTTCTGGCACTTTTGCACCCAAACCGCATGAGGTACGGGGTACGATTTCAGAAGGGTCCCATTTCAGATGAGGCACCTCCAGGGTCGAACAAGGGAGGCTCGCCACACTTATGTCTGACAAGGAGGAGGTTCGGGTCGGCCTCCTCGGGCAGAGGGCCCCCTCCCCTCCCTGAACTGTTTGTCAGTTTTTTTTCGAAGTCTGACGCCTGCCCGAAATATTTCAAAGCCGCATTGAGTTGAATGGCCGGGCTACCAGGGGTCCAAATCCTCCCATTGGTTTGAATGGCCGGGCTACCAGGAGTATCAATCACCCATTGAGTTGAATGGACCCCATACATTTCAATGGGCTGGGTTACCAGGGGTGCAGTACCGCGGGCAACCGTCGGGGGGCGCTGCAGATAGGGTACCCGGGTCCCCTTTCTGGCACTTTTGCACCAAAAACTGCAGAACGTATGGGGTACGATTTCAGAAGGGTGCCATTTCAGATGAGGCACCTCCAGGGTCGAACAAAGGCTCGCCACACACGTCTGACAAAGAGGAGGTTCAGGCCGGCCTCCTCGGGCAGACGGCCCCCTCCCCTCCCTGGCCTGGTTGTCAGATTTTCTTCCAAGTCTGACGCCTACCCGAAATATTTCAAAGCCCCATTGAGTTGAATGACCGGGCTACCAGGAGTATCAATCTTCCATTGAGTTGAATGGGCGCCATACGTATCAATGGGCTGAGTTACCAGGTGTGCAGTACCGTGGGCCACCGTCGGGGGGCACTGCAGATAGGGTACCCGGTTCCCCTTTCTGGCACTTTTGCACCCAAACCGCATAAGGTACGGGGTAAGATTTCAGAAGGGTCCCATTAGAGATGAGGCACATCTAGGGTCGAACAAGGGAGGCTGGAGACACTTGTCTGACAAGGAGGAGGTTTGAGGCGGCCTCCTCGGGCCTGGTTTTCAGATTTTATTCCAAGTCTGACGCCTGCCCGAAATATTTCAAAGCCCCATTGAGTTGAATGGCCGTGCTACCAGGAGTATCAATCCCCCATTGAGTTAAATGGACCCCATACATTTCAATGGGCTGGGTTACCAGGGGTGCAGTACCGCCGGCCACCATCGTGGGGCGCTGCAGATAGGGTACCCGGGTCTCCTTTCTGGCACTTTTGCACCCAAACTGCAGAAGGTATGGGGTACGATTTCAGAAGGGTGCCATTTCAGATGAGGCACCTACAGGGTCGAAAAAGGTAGGCTCGCCACACTTATGTCTGACAAAGAGGAGGTTCGGGACGGCCTCCTCGGGCAGACGGCTCCCTCCCCTCCCTGGCCTGGTTGTCAGATTTTTTTCCAAGTCTGACGCCTACCCGAAATATTTCAAAGCCCCATTGATTTGAATGGCCGGGCTCCCAGGAGTATCAATCTCCCATCGAGTTGAATGGTCCCCATACATTTCAATGGGCTGGGTTACCAGTGGTGCAGTACCGCGGGCCACAGTCGGGGGGCGCTGCAGATAGGGTACCCGGGTCCCCTTTCTGGCACTTTTGCACCCAAACCGCATGAGGTACGGGGTACGATTTCAGAAGGGTCCCATTTCAGATAAGGCACCTCCAGGGTCGAACAAAGGAGGCTCGCCACATTTATGTCTGACAAGGTGGAGGTTCGGGTCGGCCTCCTCGGGCAGAGGGCACCCTCCCCTCCCTGAACTGGTTGTCAGTTTTTTTTCGAAGTCTGACGCCTGCCCGAAATATTTCAAAGCCGCATTGAGTTGAATGGCCGGGTTACCAGGAGTATCAATCTCCCATTGAGTTGAATGGGCCCCATACATTTCAATGGGCTGGGTTACCAGGGGTGCAGTGCCGCGGGCCACCGTCGGGGGGCACTGCAGATAGGGTACCCGGGTACCCTTTCTGGCACTTTTGCACCCAAACCGCATAAGGTACGGGGTGCGATTTCATAAGGGTGCCATTTCAGATGAGGCACCTACAGGGTCGAAAAAGGTAGGCTCGCCACACTTATGTCTGACAAAGAGGAGGTTCGGGACGGCCTCCTCGGGCAGACGGCTCCCTCCCCTCCCTGGCCTGGTTGTCAGATGTTTTTTCCAAGTCTGACGCCTACCCGAAATATTTCAAAGCCCCATTGAGTTGACTGGCCGGGCTACCAGGAGTATCAATCACCCATTGAGTTGAATGGGCCCCATACATTTCAATGGGCTGGGTTACCAGGGATGCAGTACCGCGGGCCACCGTCGGGGGGCACTGCAGATAGGGTACCCGGGTCCCCTTTCTGGCACTTTTGCACCTAAACCGCATCAGGTTAGGGGTACGATTTCAGAAGGGTCCCATTTCAGATGAGGCACCTCCAGGGTCGAACAATGGAGGCTCGCCACACTTATGTCTGACAAGGAGGAGGTTCGGGACGGTCTCCTCGGGCAGACGGCTCCCTCCCATCCCTGGCCTGGTTGTCCGATTTTTTTCCAAGTCTGACGCCTACCCGAAATATTTCAAAGCCCCATTGAGTTGAATGACCGGGCTACCAGGAGTATCAATCTTCCATTGAGTTGAATGGGCGCCATACATATCAATGGGCTGAGTTACCAGGTGTGCAGTACCGTGGGCCACCGTCGGGGGGCACTGCAGATAGGGTACCCGGTTCCCCTTTCTGGCACTTTTGCACCCAAACCGCATAAGGTACGGGGTAAGATTTCAGAAGGGTCCCATTTCAGATGAGGCACATCGAGGGTGGAACAAGGGAGGCTGGAGACACTTGTCTGACAAGGAGGAGGTTTGAGGCGGCCTCCTCGGGCCTGGTTTTCAGATTTTATTCCAAGTCTGACGCCTGCCCGAAATATTTCAAAGCCCCATTGAGTTGACTGGCCGGGCTACCAGGAGTATCAATCACCCATTGAGTTGAATGGGCCCCATACATTTCAATGGGCTGGGTTACCAGGGATGCAGTACCGCGGGCCACCGTCGGGGGGCACTGCAGATAGGGTACCCGGGTCCCCTTTCTGGCACTTTTGCACCTAAACCGCATCAGGTTAGGGGTACGATTTCAGAAGGGTCCCATTTCAGATGAGGCACCTCCAGGGTCGAACAATGGAGGCTCGCCACACTTATGTCTGACAAGGAGGAGGTTCGGGACGGTCTCCTCGGGCAGACGGCTCCCTCCCATCCCTGGCCTGGTTGTCCGATTTTTTTCCAAGTCTGACGCCTGCCCGAAATATTTCAAAGCCCCATTGAGTTGAATGGCCGTGCTACCAGGAGTATCAATCACCCATTGAGTTAAATGGACCCCATACATTTCAATGGGCTGGGTTACCAGGGGTGCAGTACCGCCGGCCACCATCGTGGGGCGCTGCTGATAGGGTACCCGGGTCCCCTTTCTGGCACTTTTGCACCCAAACTGCAGAAGGTATGGGGTACGATTTCAGAAGGGTGCCATTTCAGATGAGGCACCTACAGGGTCGAAAAAGGTAGGCTCGCCACACTTATGTCTGACAAAGAGGAGGTTCGGGACGGCCTCCTCGGGCAGACGGCTCCCTCCCCTCCCTGGCCTGGTTGTCAGATTTTTTTCCAAGTCTGACGCCTACCCGAAATATTTCAAAGCCCCATTGATTTGAATGGCCGGGCTCCCAGGAGTATCAATCTCCCATCGAGTTGAATGGTCCCCATACATTTCAATGGGCTGGGTTACCAGTGGTGCAGTACCGCGGGCCACAGTCGGGGGGCGCTGCAGATAGGGTACCCGGGTCCCCTTTCTGGCACTTTTGCACCCAAACCGCATGAGGTACGGGGTACGATTTCAGAAGGGTCCCATTTCAGATGAGGCACCTCCAGGGTCGAACAAAGGAGGCTCGCCACATTTATGTCTGACAAGGTGGAGGTTCGGGGCGGCCTCCTCGGGCAGAGGGCCCCCTCCCCTCCCTGAACTGGTTGTCAGTTTTTTTTAGAAGTCTGACGCCTGCCCGAAATATTTCAAAGCCGCATTGAGTTGAATGGCCGGGTTACCAGGAAAAGGTAAAGTTCTTCAAGACAAAAGCATGAGTGGGTACTATTCTGTAAGGGTTGTGCCAGTATTTGAACCCACATTCTGAAGGACTCCAGTCTCATGCCTTATCCACCAGGCCACATTACATGTGAAGGTACCAGGACTACGTGCACTTTTGTATTTTCCTTTACCTGGCCTGAACGGTAAAGTTCTTCAAGACAAAAGCATGAGTGTGCACTATTCTGTAAGGGCTGTGACAGTATTTGAAGCCACATTCTGAAAGACTCCAGTCTAATGCCTTACCCACCAGGCCACATTACAAATGAAGGTAGCAGGGCTACGTGCACTTTTCTCTTTTCCTTTACCTGGCCCGAACGGTAAAGTTCTTCAAGACAAAAGCATGAGTGGGTACTATTCTGTAAGGGTTGTGACAGTGTTTGAACCCACATTCTGAAGGACTCCAGTCTAATGCCTTACCCAACAGGCCACATTACAAGTGAAGGTACCAGGACTCCATGCACTTTTGTCTTTTTCTTTACCTGGCACGAACGGTAAAGTTCTTCAAGACAAAAGTATGAGTGGGCACTATGCTGTAAGGGCTGTGACAGTATTTGAACCCTCATTCTGAAAGACTCCAGTCTAATGCCTTATCCACCTGGCCATTAAATAAGTGAAGGTAGCAGGACAACGGGCACTTTTGTCTTTTCCTTTACCTGGCTCGAACGGTAAAGTTATTCAAGACAAAAGCATGAGTGGGTACTATTCTGTTAGGGCTGTGACAGTATTTGAACCCACATTCTGAAGGAGTCCAGTCTAATGCCTTATCCACCAGGCCACATTACAAGTGCAGGTAGCAGGACTACGTGCACTTTTGTCTTTTCCTTTACCTGGCCCGAACTGTAAAGTTCTTCAAGACAAAGGTATGAGAGGGCACTATTCTGTAAGGGTTGTGACAGTGTTTGAACCCACATTCTGAAGGACTCCAGTCTAAAGCCTTATCCACCAGGCCACATTACAAGTGAAGGTACCAGGACTACGTGCACTTTTGTCTTTTCCTTTACCTGGCCCGAACGGTAAAGTTCTTCAAGAGAAAAGCATGAGTTGGCACTATTCTGTAAGGGCTGTGCCAGTATTTGAACTAACATTCTGAAGGACTCCAGTCTAATGCCTTATCCACCAGGTCACATTATAAGTGAAGCTACCAGGACTACGTGCACTTTTGTCTTTTCCTTTACCTGGCCCGAACGGTAAAGTTCTTCAAGACAAAAGCATGAGTGTGCACTATTCTGTAAGGGGTGTGACAGTATTTGAAGCCACATTCTGAAAGACTCCAGTCTAATGCCTTATCCACCAGGCCACATTACAATTGAAGGTAAAAGTACTACGTGCACTTTTGTCTTTTGCTTTACCTGCCCCGAACGGTAACGTTCAAGACAAAAGCATGAGTGGGAACTATTCTGTAAGGGCTGAGCCAGTATTTGAACCCACATTCTGAAGGACTTCAGTCTAATGCCTAGTCCAGCCAGGCCACATTACAAGAGAAGGTAGTAGGAATACGTGCACTTTTGTCTTTTCCTTTACCTGGCCCGAACGGTAAAGTTCTTCAAGACAAAAGCATGAGTGGGCACTATTCTGTAAGGGCTGTGCCAGTATTTGAACCCACATTCTGAAGGACTCCAGTCTAATGCCTTATCCACCAGGCCACATTACAAGGTAAGGTACCTGGACTACGTGCACTTTTGTGTTTTCCTTTACCTGGCCTGAACGGTAAAGTTCTTCAAGACAAAAGCATGAGTGTGCACTATTCTGTAAGGGCTGTGACAGTATTTGAAGCCACTTTCTGAAGGACTCCAGTCTAATGCCTTTTCCACCAGGCCACATTACAAGTGAAGGTACCAGGACTCCATGCACTTTTGTCTTTTCCTTTACCTGGCCCGAACGGTAAAGTTCTTCAAGACATAAACAGGCACTATTCTGTAAGGGCTGTGCCAGGATTTGAACCCACATTCTGAAGGACTCCAGTCTAATGCCTTATCCATCAAGCTACATTACAAGTAAAGGTACAAGGACACCGTGCACTTTTGTCTTTTCCTTTACCTGGCCCGAACCGTAAAGTTCTTCAAGACAAAAGCATGAGTTGGCACTATTCTGTAAGGGCTGTGCCAGTATTTGAACCCACATTCTGAAGGACTCCAGTCTCATGCCTTATCCACCAGGCCACATTAAAAGTGAAGGTACCAGGACTACGTGCACTTTTGTCTTTTCCTTTACCTGGCCCGAACGGCAAAGTTCTTCAAGACAAAAGCATGAGTGGACACTAGTCTGTAAGGGCTGTGACAGTATTTGAACCCACATTCTGAAAGACTCCAGTCTAATGCCTTAACCACCAGGCCACATTGCAAGTGAAGGTAATAGGAATACGTGCACTTTTGTCTTTTCCTTTACCTGGCCCGAACGGTAAAGTTCTTCAAGACATGAAAAGGCACTATTCTGTAAGGGCTGTGCCAGGATTTGAACCCACATTCTGATGGACTCCAGTCTAATGCCTTATCCATCAGGCCACATTACAAGTGGAAGTACAAGGACTCCGTGCACTTTTGTCTTTTCCTTTACCTGGCCCGAACGGTAAAGTTCTTCAAGACATAAGCATGAGCAGGCACTATTCTGTAAGGGCTGTGACAGTATTTGAAACCACATTCTGAAAGACTCCAGTCTAATGCCTTATCCACCAGGCCACATTACAAGTGAAGGTAGAAGGACTACGTGCACTTTTTTCTTTTCCTTTACCTGGCCCGAATGGTAAAGTTCTTCAAGACAGAAGCATGAGTGGGCACTATTCTGTAAGGGCTGTGACAGTATTTGAAACCACATTCTGAAGGACTCCAGTCGAATGCCTTATCCACCAGGCCACATTACAAGTGAAGGTGGGAGGACTACGTGCACTTTTGTCTTTTTCTTTACCTGGCCCGAACGGTAAAGTTCTTCAAGACAAAAGTATGAGTGGGCACTATTCTGTAAGGGCTGTGACAGTATTTGAACCCTCATTCTGAAAGACTCCAGTCTAATGCCTTATCCACAAGGCCATAAAATAAGTGAAGGTAGCAGGACAACGGGCACTTTTGGCTTTTCCTTTACCTGGCTCGAACGGTAAAGTTCTTCAAGACAAAAATATGAGTGGGCACTATTCTGTAAGGGCTGTGACAGTATTTGAACCCACATTCTGAAGGACTCCAGTCTAATGCCTTATCCACCAGGCCACATTACAAGTGAAGTTAGTAGGAATACGTGCACTTTTGTCTTTTCCTTTACCTGGCCTGAACGGTAAAGTTCTTCAAGACAAAAGCATGAGTGTGCACTATTCTGTAAGGGCTGTGACAGTATTTGAAGCCACATTCTGAAATACTCCAGTCTAATGCCTTTCCCACCAGGCCACATTACAAGTTAAGGTAGCAGGGCTACGTGCACTTTTGTCTTTTTCTTTAGCTGGCCCGAACGGTAAAGTTCTTCAAGACAAAAGCATGAGTGGATACTATTCTGTAAGGGTTGTGACAGTGTTTGAACCCACATTCTGAAGGACTCCAGTCTAATGCCTTATCCACCAGGCCACATTACAAGTGAAGGCACCAGGACTACGTGCACTTTTGTCTTTTCCTTTACCTGGCCCGAACGGTAAAGTTCTTCAAGACAAAAGCATGAGTTGGGACTATCCTGTAAGGGCTGTGCCAGTATTTGAACTAACATTCTGAAGGACTCCAGTCTAATGCCTTATCCACCAGGCCACATTATAAGTGAAGGTACCAGGACTACGTGCACTTTTGTCTTTTCCTTTACCTGGCCCGAACGGTAAAGTTCTTCAAGACAAAAGCATGAGTGTGCACTATTCTGTAAGGGCTGTGACAGTATTTGAACCCACATTCTGAAGGACTCCAGTCTAATACCTTTCCCACCAGGCCACATTACAAGTGAAGGTAGCAGGGCTGCGTGCACTTTTGTCTTTTTCTTTAGCTGGCCCGAACGGTAAAGTTCTTCAAGATAAAAGCATGGGTTGGCACTATTCTGTAAAGGCTGTGCCAGTATTTGAACCCACATTATGAAGGACTCCAATCAAATGCCTTATCCACCAGGCCACATTACAAGTGAAGGTAGCAGGACTACGTCCACTTTTGTCTTTTCCTTTACCTGGCCCGAACGGTAAAGTTCTTCAAGACATAAGCATGAGCAGGCACTATTCTGTAAGGGCTGTGCCAGTATTTGAACCCACATTCTGAAAGACTCGAGTCTAATGCCTTATCCACCAGGCCACATTACAAGTGATGGTAGCAGGACTACGTGCACTTTTGTCTTTTCCTTTACCTGGCCCGAACGGTAAAGTTCTTCAAGACAGAAGCATGAGTGGGCACTATTCTGTAAGGGCTGTGACAGTATTTGAACCCACATTCTGAAGGACTCCAGTCAAATGCCTTATCCACCAGGCCACATTACAAGTGAAGATAGCAGGACTACGTGCACTTTTGTCTTTTCCTTTTCCTGGCCCGAACGGTAAAGTTCTTCAAGACAAAAGTATGAGTGGGCACTATTCTGTAAGGGCTGTGACAGTATTTGAACCCTCATTCTGAAAGACTCCAGTCTAATGCCTTATCCACCAGGCCATAAAATAAGTCAAGGTAGCAGGACAACGGGCACTTTTGGCTTTTCCTTTACCTGGCTCGACCGGTAAAGTTATTCAAGACAAAAGTATGAGTGGGTACTATTCTGTAAAGGATGTGACAGTATTTCAACCCACATTCTGAAGGATTCCAGTCTAATGCCTTGTCCACCAGGCCACATTACAAGTGAAGGTACAAGGACTACGTGCACTTTTGTCTTTTTCTTTACCTGGCCCGAACGGTAACGTTCTTCAAGACAAAAGCATGTGTGGGCACTATTCTATAAGGGCTGTGACAGTATTTGAACCCACATTCTGAAGGAGTCCAGTCTAATGCCTTATCCACCAGGCCACATTACAAGTGAAGGTAGTAGGAATACGTGCACTTTTGTCTTTTCCTTTACCTGGCCTGAACGGTAATGTTCTTCAAGACAAAAGCATGAGTGTGCACTATTCTGTAAGGGCAGTGACAGTATTTGAAGCCACATTCTGAAAGACTCCAGTCTAATGCCTTTCCCACCAGGCCACATTACAAGTGAAGGTAGCAGGGCTACGTGCACTTTTGTCTTTTTCTTTAGCTGGCCCGAACGGTAAAGTTCTTCAAGACAAAAGCATGAGTGTGCACTATTCTGTAAGGGCTGTGACAGTAATTGAAGCCACATTCTGAAAAGACTCCAGTCTAATGCCTTTCCCACCAGGCCACATTACAAGTGAAGGTTGCAGGGCTACGTGCACTTTTGTCTTTTTCTTTAGCTGGCCCGAACGGTAAAGTTCTTCAAGACAAAAGCATGAGTGGGTACTATTCTGTAAGGGTTGTGACAGTGTTTGAACCCACATTCTGAAGGACTCCAGTCTAATGCCTTATCCACCAGGCCACATTACAAATGAAGGCACCAGTACTACGTGCACTTTTGTCTTTTCCTTTACCTGGCCCGAACGGTAAAGTTCTTCAAGACAAAAGCATGAGTGGGCACTATTCTGTAAGGGTTGTGACAGTATTTGAACCCACATTCTGAAGGACTCCAGTCTAATGCCTTATCCACCAAGCCACATTACAAGTGAAGGTTGTAGGAATACGTGCACTTTTGTCTTTTCTTTTACCTGGCCTGAACGGTAAAGTTCTTCAAGACAAAAGCATGAGTGTGCACTATTCTGTAAGGGCTGTGACAGTATTTGAAGCCACATTCTGAAAGACTCCAGTCTAATGCCTTTCCCACCAGGCCACATTACAAGTGAAGGTAGCAGGGCTACGTGCACTTTTGTCTTTTTCTTTAGCTGGCCCGAACGGAAAAGTTCTTCAAGACAAAAACATGAGTCTGTACTATTCTGTAAGGGTTGTGACAGTGTTTGAACCCACATTCTGAAGGACTCCAGTCTAATGCCTTATCCACCAGGCCACATTACAAGTGAAGGCACCAGGACTACGTGCACTTTTGTCTTTTCCTTTACCTGGCCCGAACGGTAAAGTTCTTCAAGACAAAAGCATGAGTGGGCACTATTCTGTAAGGGCTGTGACAGTATTTGAACCCACATTCTGATAGACTCCAGTCTAATGCCTTATCCACCAGGCCAGATTGCAAGTGAAGGTCGCAGGAATACGTGCACTTTTGTCTTTTCCTTTACCTGGCCCGAACGGTAAAGTTCTTCAAGACATAAACAGGCACTATTCTGTAAGGGCTGTGCCAGGATTTGAACCCACATTCTGAAGGACTCCAGTCTAATGCCTTATCCACCAGGCCATAAAATAAATGAAGGTAGCAGGACAACGGGCACTTTTGTCTTTTCCTTTACCTGGCTCGAAGGGTAAAGTTATTCAAGACAAAAGCATGAGTGGGTACTATTCTGTAAGGGATGTGACAGTATTTCAACCCACATTCTGAAGGAGTCCAGTCTAATACCTTATCCACCAGGCCACATTACAAGTGAAGGTAGCAGGGCTACGTGCACTTTTGTCTTTTTCTTTAGCTGGCCCGAACTATAAAGTTCTTCAAGACAAAAGCATGAGTGGGTATTATTCTGAAAGGGTTGTGATAGTGTTTGAACCCACATTCTGAAGGACTCCAGTCTCATGCCTTATCCACCAGGCCACATTACAAGTGAAGGTAGCAGGACTACGTGCACTTTTGTCTTTTCCTTTACCTGGCCCGAACGGTAAAGTTCTTCAAGACATAAACAGGCACTATTCTGTAAGGGCTGTGCCAGGATTTGAACCCACATTCTGAAGGACTCCAGTCTAATGCCTTATCCATCAGGCCACATTACAAGTAGAGGTACAAGGACTCCGTTCACTTTTGTCTTTTCCTTTACCTGGCCCGAACAGTAAAGTTCTTCAAGACATAAGCAGGCACTATTCTGTAAAGGCTGTGCCAGTATTTGAACCCACATTCTGAAGGACTCCAATCGAATGCCTTATCCACCAGGCCACATTACAAGTGAAGGTAGCAGGACTACGTGCACTTTTGTCTTTTCCTTTACCTGGCCCGAACAAAGTTCTTCAAGACAAAAGCATGAGTGGGCACTATTCTGTAAGGGCTGTGACAGTATTTGAACCCACATTCTGAAGGACTCCAGTCAAATGCCTTATCCACCAGGCCACATTACAAGTGAAGGTAGCAGGACTACGTGCACTTTTGTCTTTTCCTTTTCCTGGCCCGAACGGTAAAGTTCTTCAAGACAAAAGTACGAGTGGGCACTATTCTGTAAGGGCTGTGACAGTATTTGAACCCTCATTCTGAAAGAAAGACTCCAGTCTAATGCCTTATCCACCAGGCCACATTACAAGTGAAGGTACAAGGACGACGTGCACTTTTGTCTTTTTCTTTACCTGGCCCGAACGGTAAAGTTCTTCAAGACAAAAACATGTGTGGGCACTATTCTATAAGGGCTGTGACAGTATTTGAACCCACATTCTGAAGGAGTCCAGTCTAATGCTTTATCCACCAGGCCACATTAGAAGTGCAGGTAGCAGGACTACGTGCACTTTTGTCTTTTCCTTTACCTGGCCCGAACTCTGAAGTTCATCAAGACAAAAATTTGAGTGGGCACTATTCTGTAAGGGCTGTAACAGTATTTGAACCCTCATTCTGAAAGACTCCAGTCTAATGCCTTATACACCAGGCCACATTACAAGTGAAGGTACCAGGACTACGTGGACATTTGTCTTTTCCTTTACCTGGCCCGAACGGTAAAGTTCTTCAAGACAAAAGCATGAGTGGGCACTATTCTGTAAGGGCTGTGACAGTATTTGAACCCACATTCTGAAGGACTCCAGTCTAATGCCTTATCCACCAGGCCACATTACAAGTGAATGTAGCAGGGCTACGTGCACTTTTGTCTTTTTCTTTAGCTGGCCCGAACGGTAAAGTTCTTCAAGACAAAAGCATGAGTGGGTACTATTCTGTAAGGGTTGTGACAGTGTTTGAACCCACATTCTGAAGGACTCCAGTCTAAAGCCTTATCCACCAGGCCACATTACAAGTGAAGGCACCAGGACTACGTGCACTTTTGTCTTTTCCTTTACCTGGCCCGAACGGTAAAGTTCTTCAAGACAAAAGCATGAGTGGGCACTATTCTGTAAGGGCTGTGACAGTATTTGAACCCACATTCTGAAGGACTCCAGTCTAATGCATTATCCACCAGGCCACATTACAAGTGAAGGTTGTAGGAATACGTGCACTTTTGTCTTTTTCTTTAGCTGGCCCGAACGGTAAAGTTCTTCAAGACAAAAACATGAGTGGGTACTATTCTGTAAGGGTTGTGACAGTGTTTGAACCCACATTCTGAAGGACTCCAGTCTAACGCCTTATCCACCAGGCCACATTACAAGTGAAGGCACCAGGACTACGTGCACTTTTGTCTTTTCCTTTACCTGGCCCGAACGGTAAAGTTCTTCAAGACAAAAGCATGAGTGGGCACTATTCTGTAAGGGCTGTGACAGTATTTGAACCCACATTCTGAAAGACTCCAGTCTAATGCCTTATCCACCAGGCCACATTGCAAGTGAAGGTCGCAGGAATACGTGCACTTTTGTCTTTTCCTTTACCTGGCCCGAACGGTAAAGTTCTTCAAGACATAAACAGGCACTACTCTGTAAGGGCTGTGCCAGGATTTGAACCCACATTCTGAAGGACTCCAGTCTAATGCCTTATCCATCAGGCCACATTACAAATAGAGGTACAAGGACTCCGTGCACTTTTGTCTTTTCCTTTACCTGGCCCGAACGGTAAAGTTCTTCAAGACATAAGCAGGCACTATTCTGTAAAGGCTGTGCCAGTATTTGAACCCACATTCTGAAGGACTCCAGCCGAATGCCTTATCCACCAGGCCACATTACAAGTGAAGGTAGCAGGACTACGTGCACTTTTGTCTTTTCCTTTACCTGGCCCGAACTATAAAGTTCTTCAAGACAGAAGCATGAGTGGGCACTATTCTGTAAGGGCTGTGACAGTGTTTGAACCCACATTCTGAAGGACTCCAGCCGAATGCCTTATCCACCAGGCCACATTACAAGTGAAGGTAGCAGGACTACGTGCACTTTTGTCTTTTCCTTTACCTGGCCCGAACGGTAAAGTTCTTCAAGACAAAGTATGAGTGGGCACTATTCTGTAAGGGCTGTAACAGTATTTGAACCCTCATTCTGAAAGACTCCAGTCTAATGCCTTATCCACCAGGCCACATTACAAGTGAAGGTATAAGGACGACGTGCACTTTTGTCTTTTTCTTTACCTGGCCCGAACGGTAAAGTTCTTCAAGACAAAAGCATGTGTGGGGACTATTCTAAAAGGGATGTGACAGTATTTGAACCCACATTCTGAAGTAGTCCAGTCTAATGCCTTATCCACCAGGCCACACTACAAGTGAAGGTATAAGGACGACGTGCACTTTTGTCTTTTTCTTTACCTGGCCCGAACGGTAAAGTTCTTCAAGACAAAAGCATGTGTGGGCACTATTCTAAAAGGGATGTGACAGTATCAGAACCCACATTCTGAAGGACTCCAGTCTAATGCCTTATCCATCAGGCCACATTACAAATAGAGGTAGAAGGACTCCGTTCACTTTTGTCTTTTCCTTTACCTGGCCCGAAGGGTAAAGTTCTTCAAGACATAAGCAGGCACTATTCTGTAAAGGCTGTGCCAGTATTTGAACCCACATTCTGAAGGACTCCAATCGAATGCCTTATCCACCAGGCCACATTACAAGTGAAGGTAGCAGGACTACGTGCACTTTTGTCTTTTCCTTTACCTGGCCCGAACAAAGTTCTTCAAGACAAAAGCATGAGTGGGCACTATTCTGTAAGGGCTGTGACAGTATTTGAACCCACATTCTGAAGGACTCCAGTCAAATGCCTTATCCACCAGGCCACATTACAAGTGAATGTAGCAGGACTACGTGCACTTTTGTCTTTTCCTTTTCCTGGCCCGAACGGTAAAGTTCTTCAAGACAAAAGTATGAGTGGGCACTATTCTGTAAGGGCTGTGACAGTATTTGAACCCTCATTCTGAAAGAAAGACTCCAGTCTAATGCCTTATCCACCAGGCCACATTAGAAGTGCAGGTAGCAGGACTACGTGCACTTTTGTCTTTTCCTTTACCTGGCCCGAACTCTAAAGTTCATCAAGACAAAAATTTGAGTGGGCACTATTCTGTAAGGGCTGTAACAGTATTTGAACCCTCATTCTGAAAGACTCCAGTCTAATGCCTTATACACCAGGCCACATTACAAGTGAAGGTACCAGGACTACGTGCACATTTGTCTTTTCCTTTACCTGGCCCGAACGGTAAAGTTCTTCAAGACAAAAGCATGAGTGGGCACTATTCTGTAAGGGCTGTGACAGTATTTGAACCCACATTCTGAAGGACTCCAGTCTAATGCCTTATCCACCAGGCCACATTACAAGCAAAGGTAGTAGGAATACGTGCACTTTTGTCTTTTCCTTTATCTGGCCTGAACGGTAAAGTTCTTCAAGACAAAAGCACGAGTGTGCACTATTCTGTAAGGGCTGTGACAGTAATTGAATCCACATTCTGAAAGACTCCAGTCTAATGCCTTTCCCACCAGGCCACATTACAAGTAAAGGTAGCAGGGCTACGTGCACTTTTGTCTTTTTCTTTAGCTGGCCCGAACGGTAAAGTTCTTCAAGACAAAAGCATGAGTGGGTACTATTCTGTAAGGGTTGTGACAGTGTTTGAACCCACATTCTGAAGGACTCCAGTCTAACGCCTTATCCACCAGGCCACATTACAAGTGAAGGCACCAGGACTACGTGCACTTTTGTCTTTTCCTTTACCTGGCCCGAACGGTAAAGTTCTTCAAGACAAAAGCATGAGTGGGCACTATTCTGTAAGGGCTGTGACAGTATTTGAACCCACATTCTGAAAGACTCCAGTCTAATGCCTTATCCACCAGGCCACATTGCAAGTGAAGGTCGCAGGAATACGTGCACTTTTGTCTTTTCCTTTACCTGGCCCGAACGGTAAAGTTCTTCAAGACATAAACAGGCACTATTCTGTAAGGGCTGTGCCAGGATTTGAACCCACATTCTGAAGGACTCCAGTCTAATGCCTTATCCATCAGGCCACATTACAAATAGAGGTACAAGGACTCCGTGCACTTTTGTCTTTTCCTTTACCTGGCCCGAACGGTAAAGTTCTTCAAGACAGAAGCATGAGTGGGCACTATTCTGTAAGGGCTGTGACAGTATTTGAACCCACATTCTGAAGGACTCCAGCCGAATGCCTTATCCACCAGGCCACATTACAAGTGAAGGTCGCAGGACTACGTGCACTTTTGTCTTTTCCTTTACCTGGCCCGAACTATAAAGTTCTTCAAGACAGAAGCATGAGTGGGCACTATTCTGTAAGGGCTGTGACAGTATTTGAACCCACATTCTGAAGGACTCCAGCCGAATGCCTTATCCACCAGGCCACATTACAAGTGAAGGTAGCAGGACTACGTGCACTTTTGTCTTTTCCTTTACCTGGCCCGAACGGTAAAGTTCTTCAAGACAAAAGTATGAGTGGGCACTATTCTGTAAGGGCTGTGACAGTATTTGAACCCTCATTCTGAAAGACTCCAGTCTAATGCCTTATCCACCAGGCCACATTACAAGCAAAGTTAGTAGGAATACGTGCACTTTTGTCTTTTCCTTTATCTGGCCTGAACGGTAAAGTTCTTCAAGACAAAAGCACGAGTGTGCACTATTCTGTAAGGGCTGTGACAGTAATTGAATCCACATTCTGAAAGACTCCAGTCTAATGCCTTTCCCACCAGGCCACATTACAAGTGAAGGTAGCAGGGCTACGTGCACTTTTGTCTTTTTCTTTAGCTGGCCCGAACGGTAAAGTTCTTCAAGACAAAAGCATGAGTGGGTACTGTTCTGTAAGGGTTGTGACAGTGTTTGAACCCACATTCTGAAGGACTCCAGTCTAACGCCTTATCCACCAGGCCACATTACAAGTGAAGGCACCAGGACTACGTGCACTTTTGTCTTTTCCTTTACCTGGCCCGAACGGTAAAGTTCTTCAAGACAAAAGCATGAGTGGGCACTATTCTGTAAGGGCTGTGACAGTATTTGAACCCACATTCTGAAAGACTCCAGTCTAATGCCTTATCCACCAGGCCACATTGCAAGTGAAGGTCGCAGGAATACGTGCACTTTTGTCTTTTCCTTTACCTGGCCCGAACGGTAAAGTTCTTCAAGACATAAACAGGCACTATTCTGTAAGGGCTGTGCCAGGATTTGAACCCACATTCTGAAGGACTCCAGTCTAATGCCTTATCCATCAGGCCACATTACAAATAGAGGTACAAGGACTCCGTGCACTTTTGTCTTTTCCTTTACCTGGCCCGAACGGTAAAGTTCTTCAAGACAGAAGCATGAGTGGGCACTATTCTGTAAGGGCTGTGACAGTATTTGAACCCACATTCTGAAGGACTCCAGCCGAATGCCTTATCCACCAGGCCACATTACAAGTGAAGGTCGCAGGACTACGTGCACTTTTGTCTTTTCCTTTACCTGGCCCGAACTATAAAGTTCTTCAAGACAGAAGCATGAGTGGGCACTATTCTGTAAGGGCTGTGACAGTATTTGAACCCACATTCTGAAGGACTCCAGCCGAATGCCTTATCCACCAGGCCACATTACAAGTGAAGGTCGCAGGACTACGTGCACTTTTGTCTTTTCCTTTACCTGGCCCGAACGGTAAAGTTCTTCAAGACAAAAGTATGAGTGGGCACTATTCTGTAAGGGCTGTGACAGTATTTGAACCCTCATTCTGAAAGACTCCAGTCTAATGCCTTATCCATCAGGCCATAAAATAAGTGAAGGTAGCAGGACTACGTGCACTTTTGTCTTTTCCTTTACCTGGCCCGAACGGTAAAGTTATTCAAGACAAATGCACGAGTGGGTACTATTCTGTAAGGGATGTGACAGTATTTCAACCCACATTCTGAAGGACTCCAGTCTAATGCCTTATCCACCAGGCCACATTACAAGTGAAGGTATAAGGACGACGTGCACTTTTGTCTTTTTCTTTACCTGGCCCGAACGGTAAAGTTCTTCAAGACAAAAGCATGTGTGGGCACTATTCTAAAAGGGATGTGACAGTATTTGAACCCACATTCTGAAGGAGTCCAGTCTAATGCCTTATCCACCAGGCCACATTAGAAGTGCAGGTAGCAGGACTACGTGCACTTTTGTCTTTTCCTTTACCTGGCCCGAACTGTAAATTCTTCAAGACAAAAGTCTGAGTGGGCACTATTCTGTAAGGGCTGTAACAGTATTTGAACCCTCATTCTGAAAGACTCCAGTCTAATGCCTTATACACCAGGCCACATTACATGTGAAGGTACCAGGACTACGTGCACTTTTGTCTTTTCCTTTACCTGGCCCGAACGGTAAAGTTCTTCAAGACAAAAGTATGAGTGGGCACTATTCTGTAAGGGCTGTGACAGTATTTGAACCCACATTCTGAAGGACTCCAGTCTAATGCCTTATCCACCAGGCCACATTACAAGTGAAGGTAGCAGGACTACGTGCACTTTTGTCTTTTTCTTTAGCTGGCCCGAACGGTAAAGTTCTTCAAGACAAAAGCATGAGTGGGTACTATTCTGTAAGGGTTGTGACAGTGTTTTAACCCACATTCTGAAGGACTCCAGTCTAATGCCTTATCCACCAGGCCACATTACAATTTAAGGCACCAGGACTACGTGAACTTTTGTCTTTTCCTTTACCTGGCCCCAACGGTAAAGTTCTTCAAGACAAAAGCATGAGTGTGCACTATTCTGTAAGGGCTGTGACAGTATTTGAAGCCACATTCTGAAAGACTCCAGTCTAATGCCTTTCCCACCAGGCCACATTACAAGTAAAGGTAGCAGGGCTACGTGCACTTTTGTCTTTTTCTTTAGCTGGCCCGAACGGTAAAGTTCTTCAAGACAAAAGCATGAGTGTGCACTATTCTGTAAGGGCTGTGACAGTAATTGAAGCCACATTCTGAAAGACTCCAGTCTAATGCCTTATCCACCAGGCCACATTACAATTGAAGGCACCAGGACTACGTGAACTTTTGTCTTTTCCTTTACCTGGCCCCAACGGTAAAGTTCTTCAAGACAAAAGCATGAGTGTGCACAATTCTGTTAGGGCTGTGACAGTATTTGAAGCCACATTCTGAAAGACTCCAGTCTAATGCCTTTCCCACCAGGCCACATTACAAGTAAAGGTAGCAGGGCTACGTGCACTTTTGTCTTTTTCTTTAGCTGGCCCGAACGGTAAAGTTCTTCAAGACAAAAACATGAGTGTGTACTATTCTGTAAGGGTTGTGACAGTGTTTGAACCCACATTCTGAAGGACTCCAGTCTAATGCCTTATCCACCAGGCCACATTACAAATGAAGGCACCAGGACTACGTGCACTTTTGTCTTTTCCTTTACCTGGCCCGACCGGTAAAGTTCTTCAAGAGAAAAGGATGGGTTGGCACTATTCTGTAAGGGCTGTGCCAGTATTTGAACTAACATTCTGAAGGACTCCAGTCTAATGCCTTATCCACCAGGCCACATTATAAGTCAAGTTACCAGGACTACGTGCACTTTTGTCTTTTCCTTTACCTGGCCCGAACGGTAAAGTTCTTCAAGACAAAAGCATGAGTGTGCACTATTCTGTAAGGGCTGTGACAGTATTTGAACCCACATTCTGAAGGACTCCAGCCGAATGCCTTATTCATCAGGCCACATTACAAATAGAGGTACAAGGACTCCGTGCACTTTTGTCTTTTCCTTTACCTGGCCCGAACGGTAAAGTTCTTCAAGACAGAAGCATGAGTGGGCACTATTCTGTAAGGGCTGTGACAGTATTTGAACCCACATTCTGAAGGACTCCAGCCGAATGCCTTATCCACCAGGCCACATTACAAGTGAAGGTCGCAGGACTACGTGCACTTTTGTCTTTTCCTTTACCTGGCCCGAACTATAAAGTTCTTCAAGACAGAAGCATGAGTGGGCACTATTCTGTAAGGGCTGTGACAGTATTTGAACCCACATTCTGAAGGACTCCAGCCGAATGCCTTATCCACCAGGCCACATTACAAGTGAAGGTAGCAGGACTACGTGCACTTTTGTCTTTTCCTTTACCTGGCCCGAACGGTAAAGTTCTTCAAGACAAAAGTATGAGTGGGCACTATTCTGTAAGGGCTGTGACAGTATTTGAACCCTCATTCTGAAAGACTCCAGTCTAATGCCTTATCCACCAGGCCATAAAATAAGTGAAGGTAGCAGGACTACGTGCACTTTTGTCTTTTCCTTTACCTGGCCCGAACGGTAAAGTTATTCAAGACAAATGCATGAGTGGGTACTATTCTGTAAGGGATGTGACAGTATTTCAACCCACATTCTGAAGGACTCCAGTCTAATGCCTTATCCACCAGGCCACATTACAAGTGAAGGTATAAGGACGACGTGCACTTTTGTCTTTTTCTTTACCTGGCCCGAACGGTAAAGTTCTTCAAGACAAAAGCATGTGTGGGCACTATTCTAAAAGGGATGTGACAGTATTTGAACCCACATTCTGAAGGAGTCCAGTCTAATGCCTTATCCACCAGGCCACATTAGAAGTGCAGGTAGCAGGACTACGTGCACTTTTGTCTTTTCCTTTACCTGGCCCGAACTGTAAATTCTTCAAGACAAAAGTCTGAGTGGGCACTATTCTGTAAGGGCTGTAACAGTATTTGAACCCTCATTCTGAAAGACTCCAGTCTAATGCCTTATACACCAGGCCACATTACATGTGAAGGTACCAGGACTACGTGCACTTTTGTCTTTTCCTTTACCTGGCCCGAACGGTAAAGTTCTTCAAGACAAAAGTATGAGTGGGCACTATTCTGTAAGGGCTGTGACAGTATTTGAACCCACATTCTGAAGGACTCCAGTCTAATGCCTTATCCACCAGGCCACATTACAAGTGAAGGTAGCAGGGCTACGTGCACTTTTGTCTTTTTCTTTAGCTGGCCCGAACGGTAAAGTTCTTCAAGACAAAAGCATGAGTGGGTATTATTCTGTAAGGGTTGTGACAGTGTTTTAACCCACATTCTGAAGGACTCCAGTCTAATGCCTTATCCACCAGGCCACATTACAATTGAAGGCACCAGGACTACGTGAACTTTTGTCTTTTCCTTTACCTGGCCCCAACGGTAAAGTTCTTCAAGACAAAAGCATGAGTGTGCACTATTCTGTAAGGGCTGTGACAGTATTTGAAGCCACATTCTGAAAGACTCCAGTCTAACGCCTTTCCCACCAGGCCACATTACAAGTAAAGGTAGCAGGGCTACGTGCACTTTTGTCTTTTTCTTTAGCTGGCCCGAACGGTAAAGTTCTTCAAGACAAAAGCATGAGTGTGCACTATTCTGTAAGGGCTGTGACAGTAATTGAAGCCACATTCTGAAAGACTCCAGTCGAATGCCTTATCCACCAGGCCACATTACAATTGAAGGCACCAGGACTACGTGAACTTTTGTCTTTTCCTTTACCTGGCCCCAACGGTAAAGTTCTTCAAGACAAAAGCATGAGTGTGCACAATTCTGTAAGGGCTGTGACAGTATTTGAAGCCACATTCTGAAAGACTCCAGTCTAATGCCTTTCCCACCAGGCCACATTACAAGTAAAGGTAGCAGGGCTACGTGCACTTTTGTCTTTTTCTTTAGCTGGCCCGAACGGTAAAGTTCTTCAAGACAAAAACATGAGTGTGTACTATTCTGTAAGGGTTGTGACAGTGTTTGAACCCACATTCTGAAGGACTCCAGTCTAATGCCTTATCCACCAGGCCACATTACAAATGAAGGCACCAGGACTACGTGCACTTTTGTCTTTTCCTTTACCTGGCCCGACCGGTAAAGTTCTTCAAGAGAAAAGGATGGGTTGGCACTATTCTGTAAGGGCTGTGCCAGTATTTGAACTAACATTCTGAAGGACTCCAGTCTAATGCCTAATCCACCAGGCCACATTATAAGTCAAGTTACCAGGACTACGTGCACTTTTGTCTTTTCCTTTACCTGGCCCGAACGGTAAAGTTCTTCAAGACAAAAGCATGAGTGTGCACTATTCTGTAAGGGCTGTGACAGTATTTGAACCCACATTCTGAAGGACTCCAGTCTAATGCCTTATCCACCAGGCCACATTACAAGTGAAGGTTGTAGGAATACGTGCACTTTTGTCTTTTCTTTTACCTGGCCTGAACGGTAACGTTCTTCAAGACAAAAGCATGAGTGTGCACTATTCTGTAAAGGCTGTGACAGTATTTGAAGCCACATTCTGAAAGACTCCAGTCTAATGCCTTTCCCACTAGGCCACATTACAAGTGAAGGTAGAAGGACTACGTGCACTTTTGTCTTTTTCTTTACCTGGCCTGAACGGTAAAGTGCCTCATCTGAAATGGGACCCTTCTGAAATCATACGCCGTACCTTATGCGGTTTAGGTGCAAAAGAGCCAGAAAGGAGAACCGGGTACCCTATCTGCAGTGCTCTGACTGTCCTCTCCAAGAGTGATCGTATATTATGCATCCCGGGTGTTGGAAGGAGAGTCTTCGCTTGTATTCGCTTTAAAGGAGAAGTTCAACAACTCAGAATTTAGAAGAAAAAAGTAACAGAGTGCCGAGCCAAGATTCAAGCTGTAGACAAAAAGATTTATTTGACACAGCCATACAAACAAGACATATATTCTGGCCAGAAGGGATCAGAAATCCGTCGGACAACGGGATGCACTGGTTTATATAGCCTGACTAGAATCCACCCCCAAACTTTTTCCTTGGGCGTAACATCTTAAGGTAGCTAACGGTATTGGACCACTACAAAATTTGTCCCCTCCTACACATTTGGCTAATTATTCATATGAATGTCTTTGGCCACTAGAGTGCACTGCAAGATAAGAGTTTAACTTGGTGCAGTACTATTTTGTGACCATTGGGGGCACTGTTACTCCACGTAAACTTAGGCTCGCAACCTTTGGCCTAATTTAAAGCTGACCTCTGCATGAACTTCATGGTTACGCAAGCTCATGTGTACCTTCCTGCTCATAAATCTTGCGGACAAGACATTTTTATGGCCTGCACCTGGCCTTGGCTCACTCACTCACGTGTAGCACATGTAGCTCACGTGTTCGGAAAACCCCTATCTCACAGAATGCCTTCAAGGCCAGCCAGAGCACACGTGATCGGAAAACTCCTACATATGTCTGCTGGGTCAGAAGAAAGGAAAATGTGTCAGAGAAGGTTTGGGTCAAACCAGGTGGCTTTTTACAGGGATGGGGCATGAATCTACATAGATAACTAAAATTATATACGTCAAAATATTTCGGGTAGGCGTCAGACTTGGAAAAAAATCTGACAACCAGGCCAGGGAGGGGAGGGGGCCGTCTGCCCGAGGAGGCCGCCCTGAACCTCCTCTTTGTCAGACGTGTGTGGCGAGCCTCCCTTGTTCGACCATGGAGGTGCCTCATCTGAAATGGGACCCTTCTGAAATCGTACCCTGCACCTTATGCGGTTTGGGTGCAAAAGTGCCAGAAAGGGGACCCGGGTACCCTATCTGTAGTGCCCCCCAACGGTGGCCCGCGGTACTGCACGCCTTGTAACCCAGCCCATTTAAATGTATGGGGCCGATTCAACTCAATGGGAGATTGATACTCCTGGTAGCCAGGCCATTCAACTCAATGGGGGGGATTGGCACTCCTGGCAGCCCGGCCATTCAAACCAATGGGAGGATCCGGACACCTGGTAGCCCGGCCATTCAACTCAATGGGGATTTGAAATATTTCGGGCAGGCGTCAGACTTGGAATAAAATCTGAAAACCAGGCCCGAGGAGGCCGCCCCAAACCTCCTCTTTATCAGACAAGTGTCTCCAGCCTCCCTTGTTCCACCCTCGATGTGCCTCATCTGAAATGGGACCCTTCTGAAATCTTACCCCGTACCTTATGCGGTTTGGGTGCAAAAGTGCCAGAAAGGGGAACCGGGTACCCTATCTGCAGTGCCCCCCGACGGTGGCCCACAGTACTGCACACCTGGTAACTCAGCCCATTGATATGTATGGCGCCCATTCAACTCAATGGAAGATTGATACTCCTGGTAGCCCGGTCATTCAACTCAATGGGGCTTTGAAATATTTCGGGTAGGCGTCAGACTTGGAAAAAAATCGGACAACCAGGCCAGGGATGGGAGGGAGCCGTCTGCCCGAGGAGGCCGCCCTGAACCTCCTCTTTGTCAGACGTGTGTGGCGAGCCTCCCTTGTTCGACCCTGGAGGTGCCTCATCTGAAATGGGACCCTTCTGAAATCGTACCCTGTACCTTATGCGGTTTGGGTGCAAAAGTGCCAGAAAGAGGACCCGGGTACCCTATCTGTAGTGCCCCCAACGGTGGCCCGCGGTACTGCACGCCTTGTAACCCAGCCCATTTAAATGTATGGGGCCGATTCAACTCAATGGGAGATTGATACTCCTGGTAGCCAGGCCATTCAACTCAATGGGGGGGATTGGCACTCCTGGCAGCCCGGCCATTCAAACCAATGGGAGGATCCGGACACCTGGTAGCCCGGCCATTCAACTCAATGGGGATTTGAAATATTTCGGGCAGGCGTCAGACTTGGAATAAAATCTGAAAACCAGGCCCGAGGAGGCCGCCCCAAACCTCCTCTTTATCAGACAAGTGTCTCCAGCCTCCCTTGTTCCACCCTCGATGTGCCTCATCTGAAATGGGACCCTTCTGAAATCTTACCCCGTACCTTATGCGGTTTGGGTGCAAAAGTGCCAGAAAGGGGAACCGGGTACCCTATCTGCAGTGCCCCCCGACGGTGGCCCACAGTACTGCACACCTGGTAACTCAGCCCATTGATATGTATGGCGCCCATTCAACTCAATGGAAGATTGATACTCCTGGTAGCCCGGTCATTCAACTCAATGGGGCTTTGAAATATTTCGGGTAGGCGTCAGACTTGGAAAAAAATCGGACAACCAGGCCAGGGATGGGAGGGAGCCGTCTGCCCGAGGAGGCCGCCCTGAACCTCCTCTTTGTCAGACGTGTGTGGCGAGCCTCCCTTGTTCGACCCTGGAGGTGCCTCATCTGAAATGGGACCCTTCTGAAATCGTACCCCGTACCTTATGCGGTTTAGGTGCAAAAGTGCCAGAAAGGGGACCCGAGTACCCTATCTGCAGCTCCCCCCGACGGTGGCCCGCGGTACTGCACCCCTGGTACCGCAGCTCATTTCACACTTTCAAATAAATACAAAACAATGAATACAAAGCTCAACAAAACAAAAACAAATTCACTTCCAAGGGGTTATACAAGAGTCGACAATAATACATAAATGTTTTCATATCGCTCAGACTTGATACAATCAAGGGATTGTAAATATAACTCAAATTCTATCAGAAAAACAACAAAGATGGGGGGGGGGGGGGGATTTAGGGATTCTTCGATTGTGAATAAAGAATTTGGCTGAACATAAAATTAAATTAAAACACAGTTCTTTGTTTTTGTCTCCAAGAAAAGTTCCAAATGTGACAATGTCTCTTGTTATAAGTCGATCTCCAAAATGTCTCTGAGTCCAGTCTTGCACACGGTCCCAAAATACTTGCATTTTAGCACATTCAAAAAATATGTGGTCTATTCTCTACACCAGGGGTGGCGAGATCCGGTCCTCGAGGGCCGCAGTCCTGCTGGTTTTGGATATTTCCCTTCTTCAACACAGCTAATTCATGATCAGCTCATCAGCAAGCTCTGCAGAAACCTGATAACGAGCCTGTTAATTGGAATCAGCTGCACTTCGAGTAGGGAAATCTACAAAACCTGCAGGACACCAGCCCTCGAGGACCGCAGTCTGCCACCCCTGCTCTACAATATTCTCACATTAGCACATGCATTATCATCTATTTTAAATCATTTTTTTGAGTAAATCTTTAGCAGGATAAACAGCATTCAAAATTTTAAAGTGTGTCTCTTTTGGTGGAATAGGGAGTTTCAAATAAAGTGACCTTAGCTTTGTAATGTCTGATTTATCATATTTATTTCCGGTGTTATTGTTGTTGCTTTTACCAGGGAAAAGAGTTCCAGTTAGACACTGTCTAATGAACTTGTTTGTGCACTTTTTGTCAGCGACAGAAATCCCTTGAATATTAATGGTATCCAATTGTGGGTTGACACATTGATGCTCAAGTATATTTTTTGTAATAAAAACAATTTCCTTAAGCAGCGCTTTCACCAAGCGTTCAAATTCAATTCTAGGAGGATGGAAACTATATTTACCACAAAATTGCTCATAGCTCAGCATAGTACCATCTGTGTTCATCAAATGTACAATAGACTATATATTCTTTTTCATCCAATCTTCATAAAACAGTGACTAGTTTCTACATAGTATATACCTGTTGTTTCATATTATACTTGAGTGTGGTGAGTAATTGTGTATATACAAGAGTTTCCAATACAACAATACCTGTTTATGGAACTCTGATAATTTATTTATTGTAAAATCACACAGAAGTAAAACTTTCAGCCCACCTATTTTGTTAAATATAAAGTTTGTGACACAGTACCAAATAGCATTAGGGTTATTAAGCCAGGATTTTAGCCAATTAATTTTGAGTGTTCCATTAAGACAATCAAAGTCTATAGCCTTCAGGCCCCCATCTTTTATTTCTTTAACCAATTGACCTTTTCTGAGATAGTGAGGCCTGTTCCTCCAAATAAAATTAAAATGTATGGTATTAATTGTTTGAATTACTTTGTTTGAAACAGCTGTGGTACAACTTGGATATATTAGTCTTGATAGACTTTCCATTTTTGTTAAGTAAATCCGCCTATCCCTCTGAAGCCAAATATTTAATTTGGATTTGCACTCTTTAAGTTTGTTTTCAAAGTTTATAGTAACATTGGAATGTTGATTTTTGGATATATACGTACCCAAATATTTCATTTCAGACTTAATGGGAATATTGCAATTTTTTTTTAAATGAGTGTCGTGGATTGCAAGAAGTTCACGTTTCTTTAAATTTAAGGTCAACCCAGACGCATCAGAAAAGTTTGATTTTATCAATAGCTATTGGAATTTGACAGTCATCTTTTAAAAAAAGCGTAGTATCGTCCGCTAACTGAGTTACGATTATTTCTGTGCCCAAAACGTTCAATTTCCTCAGGTCTTGACAATTTTTTAGGTAAATTGCTAACATCTCACTAACTAATATGAAAAGACAAGGTGAAATTGGGCAGCCTTGGGGAATACCAACAGAGACATCAAATCTTGGAGTGGTTCCATTTGACAATAAGACAGAGCTAGTAATATTCTGATAAAGACTTCGACTCAAATTGATAAATTTAACTCCAAATCCAAGGTACTCCAATGTTAAGAAAATAAACTGATGTTCCACAGAATCAAAGGCTTTATAAAAATCTAAAAAAAAATATATATAAAACCATCATCCTGTATCAGCTCTCTGTATTCAATATCCATTATCAATCTAATATAGTTATGGATTGATCTCTCCTTTAAGCAACCAGATTGAGTTTCTGCCACATTTGTGATCCCAGTTTATAATCTGTATTTCTAAGAGTAATTGGTCTTCTGTTTTCAATCATCCTTTTGTCTTTATCTGCTTTCGGAATGGAAATAATAACTCCTTGACACATTGTAGGAGGAAGCTTGCATGTTTCAAAAATGTCTGCAGCAACCTCATACAACAATTCCTTTATCTCTTCTCAAAAATGACGGTAGAAATTTCCTGTAAGTCCATCTGGACCAGGGGATTTGTTAAGAGATAATTGTTTCACCGCCTGGTCAAGTTCTGCCCTCGTTATATCATTATCACAAATTTGTTTAAAGTCCTCATCAATTTTCGGAATATGACATTTAATAGTATTCATTAAGGCATAGCATTTTGCTCTGAAAATTTTGAAGAGTATAAATTGCTGTAAAATTTAAATATTTCAGCTGAAATCAATTTGTCATCTACAGTTTCAATATTGTTTATCATCAAGGAATTTATGGCATTTCGCTTGTCTTCTTTTTTCTAAATTACAAAAGTATGGACTATTTTTTTTCACCCTCCTCTATCCACTTAGCCCTTGATCTAATAAATGCGCCTTTAGCCCTCGAAACATACATTTCATCCCATTTTAGTTGTAGGGTTTGTACTTTTTTGTTTTTCAGTTGGATTTAGTTTGTAGCAGTAAAAGTTTAGCTCACGGACAAGTTCTATTTCCTTATGCTGAAGTTCTCTTACAATGTTTTTGCTGAAGGAAATAGAAAATTGTCTCACCTTGAATTTGAAGACTTCCCATTTACTGATAGAGGAAACCAGTTCTTCCAAAACCATAACATTAGAGAGAATGGATCTTATACCGTGACAATTGGAACCATTATTTAAAAGGTTGGAGTTAAATTTCCAATATTTTGATGTCGTCTGTTTTTTGTTTGGAGGTTTTAAATTCAAGGAAATAAGGCTATGATCAGTAAGAGGTGCAGCAGAAATATCAGAACTCACTTCAGAAGATAACAAATCAGTTGCTACAAGCCAGTAGTCAATTCTAGATTTATGGTTTGCATTAAACCATGTAAATTTCGTGATGTCTGGATTGGCATAACGCCATCCATCCACTAAATTTTGTTCATTGCAAAAGGTATTGAAAATTGAATTCGGATGACTTGCTGTATATTTGGATGGCCATTTGTCAAGGAAATAATCTTGAACAATGTTCATGTCACCTCCTACTATAACATTGTTGGTTGAATATGTCAGCCTAAGATGGTCAAGGTGAAGGGCAATTTCTTCTAGCAATAACTTATTTTGGTTGGTATGTTGTATCCATAAATGTTTGTCAAAATTAGCTTAATGTTGCCAATATCAATAATAAGTCAAAATTAGCTTAATGTTGCCAATATCAATAATAAGTGTCAGCCAGTGGCCATGTTCGTGTTTGTAATGGGAAATTACTTGACCTTTAAAGTTAAAGTTAAAGTAAAACAGCGACCCCCGCAGACCGCGAGGTACCATGACAGAAATAGGCCCCGTCGCCTCATTGCTTCGACCAGAATAAAATGTCCTCTGGCGTTGAGTGAGTTTCCTGTAAAAGTGTCAAATCTGCCTTTTCCCCTTTACAAAATAATAAGAAAAAAAACCTTCCTTTTGGTTATATCTCTTAAACCCCTTACATTAATGGATAACAAAGATAAATTGCTTTTCAAAAGGAACATAAAACAATTAAACAAAAGGAATAACCACCTATAAGAAACAAATTATAGGTATGTTACCTTAAAAAGAGAAGACTAAAGAAAACAGTAAAACCCTGATTGAAAAAGAATGCTGTCCATTAATGTAGCCGTAGCGCCCTCTGTAGACCGCCTTTTCTCCAGCTTCCCGTGCACGTTGAATCTTCGGCCACACAGCAAGACGCGCTTCTCTTTCATCCTTGGTGAGATCCTCGGCAAACTTGATCCCGAAGTCTCGACAGATGGGGTGATTCTTGGTGGCCCGCCATAATTCCTCCTTGTAGCTTCTTCGCGAAAACTGCAGAATAACTTGTCTTGGACGGCCGTCACGAGTTAATCGAAGACGATGCACAGTGTCCAAAATCAAATCCATCTTCTCCTTCCAGTTGGCCAAAATCTTGATGATGATGTCGGCAACCTTCTTCCTGATGTCTTCCCCACCCCCCCACACACACACGGCCGAGCTTCATCGTAAACGAGTTCTAAGACTCCTTGAGTTGTTTTATTTCCTCTTCCATCTCCTTGTTCTTCTCTTTGAGATCTTTTATTTCACCACTGTTGAACAAGTCTGTCTGTTGCTGTCGTTTGTTACGCTTCCTTCAATCAGAAGCTGCGGCAGACCTTCCTTCCTGTACACTTGCATAAAAAGCCTTATCAGTTATGGCATATATATATATACACATCATGTGTACGCGGCGACAATGACGCTTATAACGTATTGATACGGCATATGTATTGATTAATCAGGGTGGACAAAGACGATCGTTGGTACAACACAGTACGCACCCTTGGGCTGGAAAGTACACGGACAATAAGCGGCGCAGGAAAAGGAGCGACAGCAGGTTTGGCGAGGACTGTCACTTATTTACTCTTAGCAATCGAGACATTAATTCCACGAAAAGCAGTAACCTACAGACCCAATATGTATACACTGAGCGCCAAGTCTGCGGACGAGATCAGCAACCTGCTTGATGAATACGAGATAAAACATGGTCCTGTCGTCGGCGAGCGTCTGTACGAGAAGACAATTATCGAAGCGATGGCCAAAGGGAAAAAAACTTTGCCAACAAGACCGGACAAAACCTACTACAGAGAAGGTGAAGTTATTATAATGCACATCGTTTCCTTTCATTCATGCATTATGTTGACTTTTTAGAAATCTGCTAGCCCATAGCTAAAAATGATTTTATTTTAAGTCCTAGAATACTTTGTAACCCAATGAGACAACTTTGATGGACTTGGGTATTCGACTGCATGAGAAAATTCCCAAACTATCCAGCAAGATGCTTTTTGATTTGGTCATCTCTAAATTGCATTGCTTGCCTTGACAACTATTTTTTTTTTTCCCCCTCCCCATTTCAGAGGAGGAAGCGACATGTGTTTATAGGACACCTGTAAGTAACACATGCATACATTTCATATCTCTGTAGAATATTTTCATAGTTGGGTATTCTGGTTATTGTCAATATATTTTATCACCATTGTTTGTCTTTTTGTAGGTCAGGAGCGATTTACCAGAAAACAAGTAAGTTATATTATATCACAATTTGTTTGCTGTAGTGTTCAATTGTTAAAATGTCTTCACCCAGTATTAACAGTGGATGTTTAGATATGCTGCAATTCAATTCTTCCTTTCCGTATTTTGACAGAATTAGTTTATCCAAGTATTGTTTAGACACATTTTAATGAATTTTTGGGGTCTTCATGCGCATCACATTACTGGCAAGTACATGACCAACTTTCTGTTGGTCTTCAGACGCTCCACCTCCGATTCAGCGTCCCCGTACAGAAGCGCCCGGCTGAGCGCAAGACCCAAGAAATCTTCTCAAGATGTTCCCAAAAAAGCTCGGTCGTCCAGCTTCATCCCAGTCTGGGCGCAATTGGTGTTCTTCCTCATCGCAGCAGTCTTCCTCTACCTCGTCATCTCCAACATTAGCAACATTTGTTGGAGTATAAGCATGACTGGTCGTGATCACACTCAGAAACTTGAATTTCAGAAAAATCATTCCCACTTTATTGGGCTGTTCTACTCTGAACGCCATTTTATTACAGAGGTTTTATTTTCTTGAATGCCTGTCTAGCGTCTTAATTGTGACCAAATAAGAGGGCAGTGTTGTTTATTGTTGAAGACTGGTCCGTATGTTCTTTGTTGTATTGGAACACACGAGTTAAATTCACATTAAGTGCCTCAGTGGTTTTATAACAAATAAGTTGCATGTTTTCATTCAAGTTAATACCTACAAATATCTGCACTTGTGCTACAGACGTTCTTGGCTTGATTATTTCTGTACTGTTGTGATCACAAGTGTTTTAACTGCTGCCAACGTATTAAAATTTTTCAAAAGTCCAAGCTGTGTGGAAAGTGGAATGTATTCAATTCAACAAAAACATTTTATTCAACAGTGACATTTACACATTGAAATGCAGCAATGTACATAAATGACATTCGGTTGGGTTCAAAACAAAAACAACAACAAAAAAATCCATATTTAATTTCTGGGCAACCAGAAACACAAATTAGTGGAGTTTGTCATTCGTAAAAATCTGGTTAAAAACAAAAAAAAGTTTGTCACATTTTTCCACTTAAACTAGTAGCAGCTCTGAATACAAGTGCATTAACGCTGAATTGTGCCTTAATACCAGCTTTGAAGGCAATGGCTCTATTTCAGTCATCCCAGGCGAATGGTGTAATGTGCAAAACTTAGATGAATACAGGTATAGGAGACAAGTTCAAAAACAGACAACTGTCGTGTCCAACAGGTCTAAAAATTAAAGTCAAACAAAAACCTGTTTGCCGTTTTAACTGACAAACTCACCAAGTTTTTATATAAAGGATTCAGCCAGTTTTGTTTTTTTTGCTTATTGTTTAAAACCCCCGTGCAGTATAGCACCAACTGTTGGCGTTTCACTGTTACTGCAGCCATATTATCATAGATAAAGCATAGCAAAAAATGAGTTAGAGGGCTGAATTTTGTCAAAAAATGTCAAAATATGTTGAAGTTCAAAGTGGCACCATCCACCATTTAAAAATTTGTGTTGTCATTATTATATGTGGGGAAGGCAGTTTTATGCACCGCCCACAGTATTTCCACCAAGTCTTGTCTAATTACGTCCCATTATAAATCGCATTTTTGCACGTTTTTTTGACGCACTGTACACCTGGTGTTTTTTTGTGCATTTCCTCCAGCACAAGACTTAATCTTTTCAGCAGTGTCATCAACGGCCAGAATGTATTGAATGTGTGTTGAAAATCATAAAAGCCAAAATCCACTAGGTGGCGCCACAGGACCTTTATCATTTTCTTGAACTGCGCTCAATGCAAAGTCCTCTTTACTTGCACAAAAAATAAAGTTTGCACGGTGATTATTGATGAACAGGCTATTGTGTGAGTGTGTTGTGTGTACTCACATGCACTTTTTGGGGTGCGTGTGCGCGCGTGTGCTCGCGCACGCACGATGCGTGTTCGATTCGACAATACGACGGTGTTTTACTAAAATATGAGTACTTACTGTTTGTAAAAGAAAAATAATTTTGTTTGCACACGTGCATGTGTGTCTGCGCGTGCCTAACAGAATTGTCTGCATTTTATTTTGGTAAAGGAAATGAATGTGCCAAATTGACAAAAAAGTAACTTGGTGCCACTTCTGTGGATATCATGGCGCGGTCTCTTGCAGACAGCGGCTTTGCATGCACTTCAAAGGCCTCTGAATGTATTTGATGTGAGACTCTGCAGCGTGCGAATAAAAACAAAAAGTAAACGTTTACTGACTCTGAACTCTGATTGGTAGAATTTTTGAATTTTTCCTCCTCCAATTGGTTGAGGGAATGTTCAAATGTGTACACAACTCTTTATAAAGGGTCCAACGGCTCAGAGGCCAGTTTACTCCCTGAGCAACTTGTGCAAAGATGGCAAGACGAAATATATCACTTGAGGAGGCAGTAAGAATGGTGTTGGAGGACAACTATCTGACTGACTCAGAGAGTGAGAAGGAGGCGTCGGATTTGTCATTCAACTTGACATCCGATGATGACGGTGATGTTGAATATGAGCCAATGGAAGGAGAGGAGGAAGAGGATGAGGAGGAAGAAGAGAATAGTAAAGAGGATGAGGAGGAGGAAAATAATGAAGAGGATGAGGAGGAAGAGGAGGAGAATAATGGAGGATGAGGAGGAAGAGGAGGAGAATAATGAAGAGGATGAGGAGGTTGCAGCACAAGCAGCGGAGAATCAGGTCAGCACACAATGGCTTTCCAAAGATAAAAAAATGGTGTGGTCGCCTAAACATTAAGTTTCCAGACACTTCATTCCTCCACCCATCTTACCACTTGGCCCAACAAGATTTGCAATTGCCAGGATCAGCAGCCCCGAAACTACTTTCAATCTGTTTTTTCCGGACGACATTATCCAGCAGATTGTCACAATGACAAACTTGCAGGGACAGCGCGCTATCACTGGCTGGAAGGACATCACAGCAGAGGAGCTGCGGAAATACTTTGGGCTGCTGATCCTGGCAGGTATGTACCGCTCTCGTCATGAGGCAACTGTGAGTCTGTGGGACAAAAAAAAAAAAGGAAGGTCGGTATTTTTTGACACAATGCCACATGGGCGGTTTGCTCATATCAACCGTGCATTACGGTTTGACGACCGACTTTCCAGGCCACAGCGCCACCACCACAATAAGTTGTCACCCATTAGTGACTTGTGGCACAAGTGGAACAGCCTCCACTCAAAATTTTTCAACCTGGGGAGGGATGTCTGTGTTGATGAGCAGTTGGTCTCCTTCCGGGGCCGCTGCACTTTCAAGCAGTATATCCCATCCAAACCTGCAAAATATGGGATTAAAATATGGACCGTCTGTGATGCTGCCACATCATACGCGTGGAATATGGAAATCTACATCGGCAAAGCTCCAGGAGCTCAAAGGGAGCGTAATCAAGGGATGCGTGTGGTGCTCGGACTCTGTGACCAACTGGAGGGCCACACCGTCACAGTGGACAACTTTTTTACCTCCTTCCAGCTGGCAAAGGAACTAAGCAAAAAGAAAATGTCACTGGTGGGAACAGTGAGAAAAAAAAACCGGAGCTTCCTCCAGCGCTCATCAAAACTAAATCCCGACCAGTACTGTCAAGTCTTTTTGCCTTTTCCCCGACGATGACACTTGTGTCGTACGTTCCGAAAAAGACCAAGAACGTTTTGATCCTGAGCACGAAGCACAGGGAACCGGAGGTGGAAGATGGTCCCAAAAAAAAGCCAAAGATGATCTTGGACTACAATAAATGTAAAGGGGCAGTAGATCACCTGGACCAGGTAAACACAGGTTTTGTTATTGTCAAAATTTTCCATCAAAGCTGTCTTGTCATATGACATTATCTGATGTTTTTTTTTTTTTGTCTGTGTGTCTTATTTGCAGGCATGTGGCACATATTCGTGCCGCCGCCGGGCAACACGATGTCCCATGTGCATATTCTACCATATGCTTGACATATCGTGCTTCAACGCATACACCCTATTCATCCAGGTGGAACCTGAGTGGAATCAGAAGAAGCTCTACAGGCGCCACCTCTTTCTGGAGGAAGTGGGCATGTCGCTTATAAAACGTGATGCTGCAACGAGAGCTCCGGAGGCGGCTGCAGAGGCCCCAGTGATGGCCACGCCGCAAACACCGAAACGTGGGCTATGTGGCCTTTGTGAGAAACATGTTCGGGCATCAAACAAATGCAAAAAATGTGGCATTTTCTTTTGCCAAAAGCACACCCAAAAACTATGCTCAAATTGTTAAAAAAAAAAATATATATATATATATATATATATAGTTCAATGGTTCTTGTTTGTTGTGATAGTTCAGTAGTTTGTTGTTTGTTGGTGTGGGTTTGAGTTATATAAAGTCTGTTAATTCTAAATTCTTCTAGTTGTGACTTGTTGACTTTTTTCCTGATACCACTGAATATTTTGAGCGGTTGAAAGTAAAAAAAAATATATTCATAAATCACTGAATTATCACAATACTTGGGGGCGTTTTGAAATTGCCATTGTAAAAAAAAAAAAAAAAAAAAAAAAAAAAAAAAAAAAAAAAATAAAATAAAAAAAAAAATTAATGTTAGGATTCATTAACAAATTCAAGGCTCTAATGACATGATATGAAATATTCCAACTTGGATTTGTTTTTATTTATTACATACATCATAGTTATTTTCGTTCATAGCACACTATTGCTTTTATTGTCCATAGAGGGCATCCAAAATAAATAAATAAATAAAAACTTTATATGTATCGATAGGTCTGATGCCACTGAACATTTTGAGTGGTCGGCAGTAAAAAAATATTCATAAATGACTGAGTTATCACAATTCTTGGGGGCGCCAGCGATTGGCACGATTACTGCGAGAAGCGTAAAAGTTTTGAAATTGCCATTGTCAAAAAAATTGAGCGTTCCAAAAAAATTTGATGTTCGGATTCATTAACATATTCAAGGCTCTAATGACATGAAATATTCCAACTTGGATTTGTTTTTATAGATTAAATATATCGTAATTATTTTCGTTCATAGCACACTACTGCGTTTATTGTCCATAGAGGGCATCCAAAATCAATCAATAAATAAAAACTATACATGTATCGATAGGTATGACCCCACTGAACATTTTGAGTGGTCGGCAGTAAAAAAATATTCATAAATGACTGAGTTATCACAATTCTTGGGGGGCGCCAACTTTTGGCTCGATTACTGCGAGAAGGGAAAAAGCTTTGAAATTGCCATTGTAAAAAAAAAAAAAAAAAAAAAAAAAAAAAAAAAAAAAAAAAAAAAAAAAGAGTGTTCCAAAAAAATTAGATGTTCGGATTCATTAACATATTAAAGGCTCTAATGACATGATATGAAAAATTCCAACTTGGATTTGTTTTTATATATTACATATATCGTAATTATTTTCGTTCATAGCACACTATTGCGTTTATTGTCCATAGAGGGCATCCAAAATCAATCAATAAATAAAAACTATATATGTATCGATAGGTATGACCCCACTGAACATTTTGAGTGGTCGGCAGTAAAAAAATATTCATAAATGACTGAGTTATCACAATTCTTGGGGGGCGCCAACTGTTGGCACGATTACTGTGAGCAGCGTAAAAGACTATTTACTGCACGAGGTTAAACAAACTCAATAGGCAACTTTGCTTGGCAGTTGGCTGTGATATGGAGAGTTAACGTTCTGTTACTGTACAGCAGCCAACCATTTCATTCTTGCACAATACTGTACCCCAATGCTTGTTTTTGACGGTTAGTTTTGAACGTAACTGTTAAAAGGTAATTCACTAGGATTTAATTTGCACTCATTTGAAAAGTTGTTCCAAAGTTTGACTTGTAATCAATTGAGGTGACCCAAATATTCAACACAGCTCTTGTGATGCACTACGGGTACAAATTACAATTACAGTACAATAATAAGGATTGTTGATTGGATACATCTGACAGTGTCCATCAAAACTAACCATTAACATGCAGAATAGTTGATTACAGCTCTAGTATTGGATATTGTTGTTATTGTAATTTTGCAAGTGGTTGTAGCATGGAGTGGCTGGTTGCGTATCGTTGCTGCAATTGCATTTAAGTACCGTAACGGAACAAACCTCCAGAATGTCACATTAATACAATCATTACAATCAAGAAAGGAAACCTGAGAAATGCCAAGGCTCTAATTTTGTGGTTATGAACTGATCACTTGCTCCAGTGTGTCACTAAAGGTTCACCAGGTTGTTTTACAACAAAACATTGAATATGCTTGCTTACAAACAGTAGTTGTAACCATTTGGGCCTGGTTAAAAGAAACATATACTCAACAAAAACATGAACGCAACACTTGCATTTGCTCCCATTTTTTATGAGATGAACTCAAAGACCTGAAACTTCCTCTACATACACAATATCACACTTTCTTTCAATTATTGTTCACAAACCAGTCTAAATAGTTA
Source organism: Festucalex cinctus (assembly GCF_051991245.1). Classification (NCBI taxonomy): domain Eukaryota; kingdom Metazoa; phylum Chordata; class Actinopteri; order Syngnathiformes; family Syngnathidae; genus Festucalex; species Festucalex cinctus. The sequence continues at coordinate 36,938,835 of NC_135412.1, read as the reverse complement.
TAGTGAGCACTTCTCCTTTGCCGAGATAATCCATCCTGTCACAGGTGTGCCAGATCAAGATGCTGATTACAGACTATGATTAGTGCACGGCTGTGCAGTTTTGTTCGATTCTACACCCCCCCCCCCCCCACACACACACACACACACGGTCAGTCTAAGGCACACCTGTGCACTAACCATGGTATCTAATCAGCATCTTGATCTGGCACATCTGTGAGGTGGGATGGATTGTCTCGGCAAAGGAGAAGTGCTCACAATCACAGATTTAGACTGGCTTGTGAACAATATTTGAGAGAAATGGTGATATTGTAACCTGGTAAAAGCCTTTCCACAGTAATTTGGTCGGGAAAAGCCGGGACATTCTGTACAATAATTCGAGCTGATTGGACGATGCGACATTCTACACGTTTGTTTTAACCAATCACGGCCACGGCTGAAAATTCCGTGCTTTTTCTTGCCGAAGCGGGGAAAAGCCCGAACATCTTACCAGCTAGAAATACATGAAGCGCTTCTCGCTGTTCCAAATCAACAAGAAAACGGTGAGTCATTCTGCGAGGACAGAATTCATTGCAGCGTCCATTCGTCCATGTTGGGTTTGTTTGTTAGCCCCGGCGTCGGCATCCTGGTTTCGTCACAGTTGCATATCCCGCCCCCAAACACAATGTCACTCTGTGATTGGTCCGAACCACCAGAGCAAAAACAAAAGTGTCTATATTTTTGTTGAGTATATTTGTATCTAAGTCGTAAGTCTATTTTTATAACATAACTCCTTGAGCCCAATTGTTTGAATTGCTAGCAAATATACTGTAGTGGCGATACAGAAACATACAGAAATCTGAACTTTTCAACACAGTAGAAACCTTGTACCATCTCCACTGTGAAGTGGTTGTAGCAGGGATTGCTACAAGCAAGTGGCTGTGATGCCACTTCACGGTCCACCTTCCTATGTTGTAAAGTAGAAAGTAAGCCGTGCTCCGTTTTAATTCCTTACACGGACGGGCGGCATCTCCAAGTGATCAACAGCAACATCTAAATGAAGACATATTACAAACATATTTGGTTATATCAATCTGACACAGTGTCAACAGTGAGCGCTTTACAAAATGGCAGACTTGAATGAACTAATTCAATGAGATGAGATTAAACTTTTTACATTCATAACATGCACATACCTTCAGCCATGTGCTTAGCCATCATAGCTTGTTAATTGATAAGGCAACATACGTGTTTTCCACACCTGTTGATGGAAGCGCGTGTTAGACGTTCATCCAAGCATTTATTAAAACGGAAAAAAACAAAACAAAACACTTAACATAATAAACAGGCTACGACGGGTATGCATCTCACCAGTGGTACACAGGCTCTGGAGTGGTCAGCAAAATAATCACTGCCAAAGTACAAATTAACTTGTGTTGGACGTCATCGAATGGTATGGCCGCTTAGACAGATAGCTCTCCGGCGAATCTAACTCAATCAACCCGTAAAAGCTGTATATTGTTAATTATATTACAAAACTAAACGCGAGGTACACGGGGAGAATATGGGGAAAAGAGATGGACGTTCGAAACCTGTTAATGAAGAAAGGCACGGCGAAGAAAGCGTGCTTGCCCCAGATGCTAGCGGCGACGCCGGTGCAAATGCTAACAAGGCCCCAACCCTTCTAGCTACTACACCGATTATGACTGTTTTGGAGGAACTACGGGATTTCCGCAAAGATTTCCAGGACTTTAAAGCGGAGCTGACCGCTGTAAACCAGCGGATTGTTGAAGCTGAAACTCGAATTGACAACGTGGAAGATAGAGTCCAAAATGTGGAGCAAGTTTTAGCCAAGATGCTAAAAGTCATGACCGAACAAGAAAATAAACTAGTGGACCAAGAAAGTAGAGCTCGAAGAGTGAATTTGAGGCTGTACAATGTCCGCGAAGGGGCAGAGAGTGGATCAACGATGGTGGATTATGTGGAGAAATTACTTCGGAGCAGCCTGGCCATTCCTCCGAGTATGAATCTCGGCATCGAAAGAGCACACAGAGCGCTGGGCCCTCGACCCAGGCCAATGAAGAAAGGAGAGGAAAAGCCGCGCTCTATAATTGTGGCTTTTGCGCGCTACACTACAAAAGAAGAAGTTCTCCGAAAGGCGTGGACTAAAAAAAAAAAAAACAGTCCTCTGGGAAGAGAGGAGAATATATTTTGATCAAAACTATCCTCCGGCCATTCTACAAAGACGTAAGGAGTATGCAGAAGCGAAAGGGGTTCTGAAGCGGCACAACATCAGATTTCAGACCCCATACCCTTACAAATTAAGGGTGTTCTATGAAAATGGAACCAAGCTATACCAGTCGGCGGAGGAGGCAACCACTGACATGATCGCCAGAGGACTGCCGGTTACCAAGGTAACGAAGAGGGAGACCCTGACGGAGCAACTTGCACGGTCTGCGTGGACGGCATCAGGAGGGCGAAAGCGACGCGATGCCGGAGACAAACGTGAAAAGGCCATCCGGGAAAAACTTCAGGTCTACAGGAGGCAGACATCTCCCACCGTTGAAGATGGAGGAAACAAGGACGTTCAAAGCTAGGATGTGGGTAAATATTCTTTCCATCTCTTTTTCTACTAAATGAGGATCAAAATTGGAGAGACAAATGACTTGTGACGGATAGAGCGTTTATGGGGGCCCTTTTTCTCCCGCGAGAAGAGGCCTTTCCCCTATTGACAGTTTTCACTACCTTACTTCAGGGTCATTTGGAAGAGACCCCTGCCTTGGATCAACATTTTTTGTTCTTTTTCCTTTGTTCAATCTATTTTTTTGTTGATACATTGTGGTGTTTTTGTTATTCTGTTTTGTTTTTTTTGCATCTCAGGGAGTAGACCAATTGTTTGCATCTTGATCCATGTTGAATATCTGACTCAAAAACTATGGTTAATGGTCCAGTAAAATTTCTTTCTTTCAATGTGAAGGGGCTGACAAATCCGGTGAAGAGATTTAGAATCTTAACCAAGGTGAAAAAAGAACAAGCACAAGTGGTGTTTTTACAAGAGACCCATTTGACTGACAGTGAGCATGAAAAATTAAAGCGGATGGGATTCACAAGTGTGTTTTATTCTTCATACAAGTCGGGCCGGAGACGAGGGGTAGCAATTCTCATTTCAAATAAGTTAAATTTTGAAAAAACATTTGAAATGAAAGACAAAGAGGGGAGATTTATATTAGAGGCAGTATAGATGGTAATTTAGTTACGTTTATGAATGCTTATGTACCCCCAGGTAGCGATTTGAGTTTGTATCAGAAAATTATAACCATTATGGTTACTGAAACTAATGGTTGTTTGATATGTGGTGGAGACCTGAACATCCGTATGCGACCAGAACTTGATAGTTCTAATGGGAAGGCTCCAGACAACAGCGGTTTACACAAAAAAGTATGTGCACTTTTCGAAGAAGTGGGCTTAATTGACATATGGAGGGACTATACATATTACTCAATACCACATTCTGTTTACACAAGGATAGATTATTTCATAACCTTTTCAAACAACATGGATAGAATTCAGTCATGTGACATAGGTACAATAGATATTAGCGATCATGCACCCTTGTATTTAACAGTAGATTTTAATTTGTGCCCCAAAATGACTACATGGAAACTAAATTCAAGTATGCTTAAAGATACTATTTTCAAGGAACAAATTAAAAAAGAAATACAAGACTTTCTTGACATTAACGACAATGGTGAGGTCTCTCCTCCGATGCTTTGGGATGCACTCAAGGCGGTAGTACGTGGTAAAATTATAGCAATAACTTCATATAAAAAAAAAGATAAGAAATAGAACATTTGAAGAATTACAGAATAAATTAAAAGAATTGGAAAAGGAACATAAACAGTCTATAACACCGAGCATTTTTGAAGAAATTAAGCAGACCAGGAATGAAATAAATAATTTGACAACCCAAAATATACAGAAAAAATTAATGTTCCTTAAACAAAAATATTACAAAAGTGGATCTAAATCGCAGAAAATACTAGCATGGAAATTGAAAAAGAAGATTTCTGAAAATACAGTAACGAAAATTAAAGACCCCAGGACACAAAATATAAAAAATAAATTACAAGATATTCATAAAGCGTTTGATTCATTTTATAAATCATTGTATTCAAAAGTCCAGGGAGGTAATGACAAAGAAATTGATAGATTGCTACACTCACTGAATCTCCCAACTCTGACTGAAGAGCAAAATAGAAAACTGTCAGCAGATATATCAGAAGTTGAACTTGGGAAGGCCATTGGTCGGTTAAAGTCGAACACCTCACCAGGTTCAGACGGCTATACAGCTCAGTGGTATAAGGAATTGAAAACAGAGCTATGCCCTATACTACTTTCAACATTTAACTGGGTTATGAAGAAGGCACAAATACCACCAAGTTGGAAAGAGGCAATTATTACAGCAATACCAAAGGAAGGCAAAGACAAAATTGAGTGCAGCTCATATAGACCAATTTCAATTCTCAACACAGATTATAGGTTATTCACCACTATAATAGCTAGGCGGATGGAGGAATTTTTACCACAGCTGATAAATAATGACCAAACGGGCTTTATAAGAAACCGGCAGACACACGATAATATACGTAGAACTCTTCATGTTACAAATCATTTACAAAAGAATACAATGGAAGCATTACTTATAAGTGTTGACGCTGAAAAAGCTTTTGATTCTGTCAGATGGAACTTTCTTTATAGAACACTGTACAAATTTGGGTTTAATGACTCAATCATTAAACTTATTGAGGCATTATACACTGGCCCAACTGCAAGAATAAAAATTAATGGTTACTTGTCAAACAGTTTTGGGCTGGAAAGAGGCACACGGCAGGGTTGCCCATGCTCACCACTTTTATTTGCATTGTATCTAGAACCTTTAGCCCAATCTATAAGACAAAACGCGCATATTAAGGGTGTAACAGTCGGTGGCAGGGAACACAAGTTGGCTTGCTATGCAGACGACATTTTGATTTACTTGGGACAGCCTACTATCTCCCTTCCCAAAGTTATGCAGCAATTTGAACAATACGGCTGGCTATCTGGATATAAGATAAATATAAATAAAACAAACACTTTCATACAATTATAATCCACCAGTGGAGATAACTTCTAAATATCCTATGAGGTGGCAAGCTGAATCCTTGAAATATTTGGGCATCATAATCCCGAAAGATCAGAAAAAACTTTATGAATATAATTATATTCCATTGAGTAGAAAGATAAATGAAGATTTGAAACGGTGGAATTTAATTCCCTATTTATCATTATATTCACGGATTGAATCAATCAAAATGGTTGTCTTACCAAGATTACTTTATCTTTTTCAGACTTTGCCAGTACAGATTGATCAAAACCGATTTAACGAATGGGACAAAATGATATCAAGATATGTATGGCAGGGGAAAAAAATCGAGGGTGTCTTTTAAGACTTTGCAATTAGCAAAAGAGAAGGGAGGATGGGGCCTCCCATCTTTGAAGAACTATTATAGGGCGGCACAGATGAAGGTGTTGATGAACTGGTGTGATGCATCCTATGACTCACAGTGGAAAAATATTGAAGAGAAAATCCTTCCTCTCCCAATACAGGCAACTCTGGCTGATGCAAACATTCAATACTACATTGACAGAGTAGAAAACCCATGGGTGCAATGCACTCTTACCATTTGGAAAGGCATAGTAAAGGAGTATAATTTGAAAAAAGATATTGTAATGTTAAAATGGTTTGCCTATGACTCTGATTTTTTACCAAACAAAATGGATACCCGTTTTAAAACCTGGACTCATAAAGGGATAACAACTTTGAGTAAATTGATTCAGGATGGGAAAGTGGTCAGTTTTGAGACAATTGCACATAAATATTCTTTGGACAGGCAGGATTTTTACCGATATTTGCAATTACGTCACTATATAGACAAAAATGTCACTGCGATTCCTGAGATTAATAAGGATTTATTGCAACTATTTAGAAATTCTTACAATGGAAAGACAAATACTAAGCTTATTTCCTTCTGGTACAGATGGCTAACAAGTCATAATACACATTTAACTAAACATGTGAGAACAAAGTGGGAGAAAGACGCGGGAATAAGCATATCAGAAGAGGAATGGACTACAACATGGAAGCTTGTGTAGAAATCAACCAACTCCTACAAATGGAAAGAATTTGGATGGAAAACTCTAATAAGGTACTTTATCACACCATGTCAGACTACACACTACGTTGGATCCCCTTCTACATGTTGGAGAAAGTGTGGAGCTCAACGAGCAAATCATTTTCATATACTATGGGACTGTCCACTCAGACACTACTGGAAGGAAATTCATGGTGCAATACAAGACATTTTTGATTGTGTCTTTCCATTTGGAATGAAGACTGTGTATTTTGGATGTCTATTTCAGGATTGGAGTAGAAAAGAAATATTTACTAGGTACTTTATTGATTGCAAGCAAAAAAACGATAACGAAAAAATGGTTATCACCGGATATCCCTGATATGTCAACATGGTGGGATATAGTAACAAATATTTACGAAATGGAAAGATTAACATCAATTGTGAATCAGAACCATGGTTGGTTTGAGAAATGTTGGGAAAAATGGTTACGGTACATTAAAATAAAACCCCCCACTTTAATTCTAAACTAGGATAATCTGGAAAATATTTATGGTCACTCCCTGATGTTCTTGATGCTATATTGGTTATATTGTTTAGTATTTGATTTTATTTTTTTGGTAGTTGTTTTATTTTTAGATGGGACTTGTTTGTTTTTCTAGAGAGATGAATGATGATATGCATATTCTTGCATGTGTGAATTGTACCCATCTGTTAAAGTCTGTAAAGTTACAAATAAAGAATAATAAAAAAAAAAAAATGTTTTTTTACTTAAGTACAATACATACAATAACTTTACAGTAGCTTACAATAATGTTCAAAATATTTTTCGAAATAAAACCGTTTTCTCATTTTTTTTTATGAACACATAACCTATTACGCTACTGTATTTATTTGAATGTTGTTCAAAATGGATAGATAGATAGATTTTTTTTGGTTTTGAAAAGTACTGACTTACTTACAGGATCTGGTCTCCAACTCCAGTTCCGTTGGTTTCCTCTCCTTGTTGCACAGCACTTTGGCCACAACGATAATGATGACGACAGCAACAACAAATGTCAGAACGGATGCAAGCCAGCTGATCACCACTGGACTCAAAACTGGATCAGGATCTGAAGGTGGTAGAATTTGATGTCAGTCACATATAAGGATAACATCCCATTTGGCAGCCAATGTACAGTCGCTATCAGGCAAGCTGAGATTTGAGGCACGCTCTGAGGCTGTCTGCACAAAGGGACAGCAACGTACGGATTTCCTAAAGCTAAATTACTTCAAGGAACATGGCTCAGGGAACATGGCTCACATTGTGAAGGTGGATGGTAAACTGCCGAAGACTGCTCTGATGGCTATTTTTGAACAGCAGGTCCCCAAAAAGGCTGACTAGACTGTGAAGGATATCCTCTTCCCCATTGCTTTGCAAAACTTCCCTTAGGTCAGAGAAACTGGACCAAAGACTCCTTGGTCCCCAGAGCAATGCAATGACTACATTTGCACAATGCCACAAAGACCTTTACTATATAGTCAGTGCATTAGCATGCATCTCTGAACTGTATGTCTTGTCGGTGTACCTTATCTTCAATTGTCTTGACTTTTACATTGTATGAACTGTTTCTAAACTGTCTTATAGTCTTTGTCAAGTGAAATCATGCGTTTGGAAATACATATTTGAAGATATTAGCTAAAAAGCTTCAAAGAATGAGAACTATGTAGCACTCATTTGTGCAGCATTAAACATTTTTCATCATTTCTTTCTTCCCATGAGGTTTGGGAGGGAGTAAGGGAGAGAGGGAGGGAGGAAGACAGACAGTAATCAATTATCAAATTCATCGACAACTATTTTAAAAATCCAGTAATCAATTGGAGCCATTTTTTATTTAAAATTGTCTAAATCCTCAGATTTCAGCATGCCAACAGTAAATCCTGTAGTCCTTCATGAAAGAAGGTTGATTATCTTCTGTTTCATCAAAATAAGACATTTGCAAACATCTGTTTTACTTTGGAAAACAATGACCGAACCGGTAACAGTACAAAATCAATCCCCTCCTTTTAAATACATAAATACAAAAATAAAATCACTATATGAATATGAAGTACAAAAACACTAATCACTGGTTAATAAACAGTAAGCAGGTAAAAAAAAAAAAAAAAAAAGCTTTTATAATAGACTTTAATGCAAAATTAAAACGAGTCCGATTAGTCGATTGAATAATCAATAGATTAATCGATTCTAAAAATATTAGAAAGTGACGGCGCTAATGTTTATTAATGTGCACTGTCCAAAAAACAAACAAACAAAAAAAAACATGGCATCAGCAGGTACTTAACATGGGACAGGTTTCTTAGGTACCAAATATTCTACATTTGTTTAAAAATATAATAAATTATATAAACAAATATAATAAATTATGTTAAAAAAGGGAAGCAATGCTGTTTTTATTTACTATTTAATATATTTCTTTAAACATTTTAGAGTCAGGTTATAACTGATATTTTTGCTCACAGTTATCATATTGTCAGAATCGATTATCTGCCCATGCCAATTACAGAGTGTTTGTGATGAAATCACTATTCTTTGTGGTGTATCCAATTTACAAAACATTCTTCTATCTATTGTCTGCATGACAAGCTTCCCTTTGGGACAAAAAGTACACTGAAGTGAACAACAGACATCTTCTCCAGATTTATGTCTGTCTGTACTGCCGTTTACAAGCAAATCGTGTGTTTGACATGCATAATGAGGGAGCCAAAGAAATGTCACCTCTTATCGATATGGGCAGGGCCTGGCTCTCTCTGGAGACAAAGGTGCGTCCTCCCAGCTGAACCTGATACAGGCAGTAGTAGTAGCCCTCACTGGAGCTCTGGGCACCGGCGAAGGTGAACGTGACGGAAGGGCTGAGGGCGGGCAGAGACAGGCGCACTGTGCCATTGGGGCGGATGAGACGCAGCTGAAAGGAGCCGCCGGGATACAGCTGCGGTGTGGAGCATGTGATGTTGAAACTGTGGCCCTTGATGACGGAACCAGCCCGGACCTCGGAGGATGTGTTGTACCAGTGCTGAGGGGTCATGAGTTCCACTGTGAAGGAAGCAAAGAAGAAACGGGTCTTTCAAGAGCTTTCTGTGTCTCACAAAAGCAAGTACAACCCTCATATTTTTGATTTGATCTTTTTGTGGGACAAGAGGATGACACTAAAGAAATGTCACTTAAACTTTACTTCAACATAAAAGACCATGTACAGCTTGTCGACAGTGTAAATTTAATGTCCCAAAAAATAACACAAAGCCATTAATGTCTAAAGTAAAGTAAGCAAAGCATGATGGGACTGTGTCTTACGATCACTGATCCAGAAGTGGTAATATTCAAAATAAGAGCACTAACAGAAAGTACAGTGTTAACTGCCTTCATTTTGCATTTTTAACTGCCTGTGATAACTGAGCCTTGTTAAGTGTAAAATGTCTTAACCCACTTCATGTACACTTGCCTGTCCAGTATCCGTCCATTTTTGTCCTTTTGCCCATTTTAAACTGATTGTGACTTTGTAAGCACATTCATTTGTAAATTTCATTTTTGATCAAATGCAATCAAAATCGATGGAGGGAACGGTAATCTATTTTACAATGATACACTAATAACTGTAAATTGTGTATGTTTGAGAATGTTGTTGTATAGATGAGCAACATTCTAAAACAGCTGCAACAGTGGCGAAGAATATACGTCGACGTTAACAAGACAGGTTCCACACAAATATATATTTATACATGGACATTAACCCTTACAGCGTAATTGCAAGTTTTTATACAGTAGTGTGAGCTTTTTTTTAATATCACCAACCACCTCATAATATTGTGATGATTATTGTATCATGAGGTTCATGTTGTCATAATACTGCATCATGATGATTGGATATCGCGATATGATCCCTACTCATAAGTGGCCTCTTCTGTCTTCAATTTGGATGCAATTTGATAGAGACATAAGCATCTAAACATGGTCTGTCTTCTTTCGTCTGTTTATTCTACATTATGTATTGTTGAGATTTTTTTTTTTTTTTTTTTTTAAAAGACGTGAATATTTAGAAGTCCTACTTATATTTTTCTTTTGACTAGTTTTTATTAGTTCTATTTTCGTAAAGTGTCTGAGTCTTCTGAAAAGTGCTATAGAAATAAAATGTATGATAATTATGATAAACATTTTATATATATGAGACGGCAGGGCGAGACGAGCAATATAAAAAAAAGGGATTAATGCATTTTTTTAAATCAGCTATAGCAGGTAGGTCATGCTTGGAAAAATACCTTCAAAACCATAAAATATCAAGACTGATTTAAAAAAAAAAAAAAAAAAAAAAGTGGGGGTTGTATATGCACATAACCTAATTGGCAGAGCAAAATAAAAAATAAAAAAAATAAAAAAAAATTTAAAAAAAGTAATCAAAACAAAGTCAGGAAACGAGTGCCTTAGACTAAACCTAAAAGGGGGGGAAAAAAAACTCGATGTGCTTTGTGAATGGGTGATTGTTGGTTGACGAATAGCGGTCAGCGACTTACCCACAGTGATGTTGACAGGATTGCTTGGTGGAGAGCTGAGCACCTGAGAAGGCGAGCTGTCTCTGATCCTGTAGCAACAGCTATAGCTGCCCTGTTGCAAAGCCTTGATGTTGGGCAGAGTCATCTCCACCCGTGACTGACTCATTTCCGCCCTCTGCGTCGCCACGGGCGTGGACGCGCCGTGCTTGTACAGCTGGAATTCGCTGACGTGGTGACCCGGCAGAATGCTGCAACTGAACCGGACCGTCTCTCCGGACGAGAACACGTTGTGGGGTGAAAACAGGGTGAGAATGGGCGTGAAAAGGGTACCTGTGGGTGAAACAGATGGTAATCACAAAGTTTGTATTTCAGTGAAGAACTCGTTATTTCTTCATTTGTCAACGAAAATGCATACTGATTTAGTCACAGTTATCGTTTATTAATGAGGGTATTAGTCTAGTTGTAGTCCGGTGAAAAATGCATTGACAAAATAATTTTTGTTTAGTTTGACGAAAAACACTAGTGTGCACACAGCGAATGTTTTTTCATGTTCAAAATTTGACACTGCTGATGACTGCAACTTAAATGTTTTTTATTTGGAGAAACACTTTCAAGTTTTTTTGTTTTTTTTTTGGGGGGGGGGGGGGAACTGAATATGCAAACATATGCTTGACACACACAAAGCACCTTACCGATAGATGGGCTCACCTGAGCATTTCACCCCTGCGTCATTTTCATGGGTGCAGTATTGGTGACTATGGAGGACGACGGCACAGCGGCTCAAAGTGGACTCGTGTCCAGTGCACTGAACGTGCCGCAGCCAGATCTTTCCCGTGCCCGCACCATAAGCCGCCCCATGGAGGGCCGACTCTGCCAAGCCACAGGACAGCTGCAGGCACACCACGTCAGCATCGCGGAGGTCCCAGCCGCGGTCGCAAACGGTCCCCCATTGGTTATGACGGAGAATCTCAACGCGGCCGGAACATTTGTTCTCCCCGTCCGCAACCCTGATACTGTCTGAGGACCAGAAACAACATTTAGGAGGACCACTGTGTACCCCTACGTATGGTGGGAGAGCACTTTCGATCCAAGATCTTTGCTTACCAAAGGCAGTGGCTCTGTCCCGCAGAACGCCAAACAAACCTTGTGATGAAATGAGAAACTGAAAATGAGAAACTGAAAATGGGGAGAAAAAAAAAAAAAAAAAAAGAGCAATGATAAGACGTTGAATCGGTAAGACTACCGAATGAACAATTCTGAGCGCTTTTTAAAAAAGAAAAAAAGAAAAAAAAAAGAAATGAGAAACTAAATTATTGTCACAAACAGATATTTCAACTCTTATCACTGTGCTGTTGAATTTATCGGAAACCATACACCCAACAAGAAAATAGGATGGCAATAAATTCTCTTGGTTTTAAGCGGTGGTCAAGTCAAAACATTTCCTTTGTAATAATATATTGTATGTACCCCCACTAGTCTAAAAAGTATTCTGATTAATATTTGATTCATGGAATAAGAATTAAGTAGATTAATCCACCCGTTTTCAGCCATCCAAGCAGCACCCTGCTGTCAACTGAAATGTACATTAAAGTGCCCATGGACTTGCACAGCGAACGCCACGGCTGTCGTTTTATGGGTTTGGCGACATAACGTTGATAATAGTCAAACAATTTTTTGCAAAGCAAATTTTTGACTTGATTTCCTCTTTAAGATGTTCATTGACAATGATTACCTTGTAGCTGTGATTCCAAACACTGTGCCGTGGTACATTAGTGTATCATGAGGTCAGGTCAGGTGTTCAAAAAGTGTCATTATTTATTCCAAAACAATTTTTTTAGTCAACTATCTATGCCAGTGACATACAGTGTCAGGCAGAACAATTTAATGTTCTTATAAGATTTTTCTCATGTAAGATGTATGCTTTGGCTCAATAAATATTGGGAAACACTTACGGTGTTCCACCCATCATGTGACCTCCACCCCCCACCCCAATGGTATGTAAATAACTTAATTACACTTGTGACTACAAAAGTTAGTAATGGGAAACTTTGGTGGTGGTGTACAGAACAGCTTTGATTTATTATTTTTTTTGCTATGTTACTCTCTTGTGTAGTTATCCAAAAGACAAATAAAACATTGAAATACGCTGTTAGAGCTTAAAGTTATTTATTAGTGTTCAAATGTATGGTTTTGAGCAACAGTTAAGTTTCCACATTAGGGTTTCAAGCCAGGGTTAGGGTTTTGGATTTGGAAGCCACAGTTTGGCTTTCAAACCTGCAGGTCTGGGGTTAAGGTAGGGTACCAAATAAAGCTAAGTTAGCACTACGGGTTAAAGCCAAACCTATTTAAACAAGGTTTAAAGATAGAATGCTAATGGTGCTATGCTACACGAACAACCGAGGTAACCGATAATTTAAGCACCAAACAAATACAACGGTGTCAAGTAAAATTGCTCAACGATGGGAGGCAGCCCACGAGATGCGTAATTAACAAACGGGGCTAACTAACTGCACGTTAGCCAAACTGAGCCTCGATTAACAGCCTAAACTTACCTGTTAGCAGAATGCAGAGGAACGTTAGCATCGTTTCCCCCTCACCCTTCCATCAAACAGCAGGGTCGGAATGATGCCCGGTCGGTGGAGTGTTGAAGGACGCTAGAAACACGCAGCATGTGCTAGTTTAGTTAACAAAGTAAATCATGTGCTAACTAGGAGAGCTTTAACTAAGTGGCTAATACTAAACAGCTGTAATGTACACTAGGGGTAGACATTCTGCACTTACAAGCGACGCCGATTACAGTAACGGAAGCCCTCACAATAAAATGACGTCCATGTCGGCAATAAATTGGGTCAAGAGTGGAATTCATCCGCTGTTCTGTCGGATCAGCATACCTCGTCGGATCAGCATACCCGTATGCTGACCTGACAGCTGCCTCTATCGGGCTAGCATACGTAGTCAGAATAGCATTCCTACGTTACGACGATCCCGTAAATGATAATAATACACTGCAATTAGGCTAAACACAGATGCATATTAAAAACACTAGAGCTACCAAAGAAGCATATGTATAGTTAGTTTTAACACGAGCATGCTGTTCTGACGGCTGATTGTAACATCGGTATGCTGTTTTGATGGCTGAAATGGGCACCCACAGCACATTGTTGCCTTAGTTTACTCGTCAAGAAAAAATAAGGCCAACTATAGAGCCACATTAAAACTTCAGAGGACAATATGTCAACGCGCTCCCACAAACGATTTGCATGGATTTCTGTATTTTTAGATGATTTAAGTCTTCGCGTCTCATTCCGTTGTGTTCATTTTGCTGACTGCTGCATTCAGGTGTAGGCTAATGTGCACAGGGTCGTCATCCGAAAACTTTTTTTATATATCAAAACAAACTGTTGTCAATAAATCAAACAAAAACCATATGCAGGCGCGGATGACAGTTTCCTCACCAAACTGAGGCTGAATGCACATTATGACTTGCACACGAACTGCCCACTAGGTGACACAATTGTCATTTTTAATTAGTGTAAAAGGCAACATTATAATCAAACAACAAAATATTGGCTCCAGCGATACCCATTATGTATGATAGTTGTCTACATGACAGAAAATTGTCTAGATTTAATTGAACAGATTTTGTAGGCTGTGAGAGAATTTGCCAATTGGAACACCATTGCTTAATTTTGAAAGAAACATTTGAGAAGACTCGAAAAAAATGAGCTTTATTGTTGAATTCAAAATGAAAACCGATGCAGGAGGACTATGAAACATATTTTATGTACAAACTACAACACACGTTGCCAGTTTGCTAAAAGTACAAAAACATCAAGTGACAAAAACTACACAACCTACGTCTCAAAAGATTCCAAACTACGATGGCTGTAGCAAGTCAGCAATTTAAGTTGCATTTTTTACACTTAAAAACGTTATTCTGCACATTCAGCATGTGTCCACTGCAGACAGAATTCACATTGCACCTTAAAATAAGAAGAAAAAACACACATTAGTGAATCCCCAAAATTGTTTTTGAATAAGTGTAGTACAAGCATCTAACTGTCACTGTGCCATAATAATAACGCACAGTGATCCACGACGCTAACTGCAGAACAAAACTTACTTTCTGAATAAAATACTTTCACTATATAAAATAATTACAAAACGAAGTAAAATGAAGTTCTAAATAATCAGTTATTGCATACTTTTATTTACTTAATTGTCAGCCGAGGTATGCTGCTCCGACGAGTTCGACAGCGTGATGATGTAATTGCCTACTGCGCATGCGTAGCGCGTGCGCAGATGTGTGAGGTATGCTCCTTCGACGGGTATGCTGGTTTGTCGGAACACCGGCAGATTAGCGGTCCTCGAGGCGGCCGCCAGGGTTCAGCATTACACCTCAACCATTGTTGAAAAGCAAAACTGCGCGACAATTTTATTTATTTATTTATTTATGTTTTGGTAAAGCAGCGACACTCTCAACCACGCTGTCCGACACCCGGAGCTGTTTTGTTTTCAGCATCACGAGGTTACCAATGGCACACGAGTGACTGGTTCTGCGTCGTCACGTCACCTTCAGTTATTTGCCGTTTTTCATTCATTTGAATAATGCACTTTTATGCCAGACAAGTTTAGTCACACAAATACTTAATACATATGTGCAATTATAGCTTAAGCATTAGCAGACCCGTCACCAGAAAGAAATTGTAGGGGGGGGGCATACTTTATCAACATAAATCTAATGTTCATCAGGTTGAACAGCGGCATTGTGACAACTGCAAAAGTGTTCAGAAATATTTTCTGTCACTTAAAAGCGGCAGTTCGTTCTGAAATCTAAAAGACAAACTGAAAAAAAAATGTGTAGTTCATTTTGCATTTATTCAACTCAAAAGTTCATTTGAAACAAATCCACTCTTCACTTCTGTAAACAACTATGTCCGACTGAATGACTGTGACACAACCCTTCTATCTGGAATCGGCTAGCAGTTGCCTTCATTTGCGTGTTGGATTAGGGCTGTACGATATGGACAAAATTTCCTTTCATTTTTGCCAGACATCTCTATTCTTTGATCTTTGACTCCGCATGAGACTTCACATCATTTTCCTTTTTTGATGGTGCCTTCTGTATTATTTTATTTCTATACTTGTACAGATTATTATTTTTTTTTTAGTATTTTATTTGTGTGTATACTTATCTACTTATATTTACTCTAATTTGTGTTATTTTATTTCACTTGTGTCTACTAAAAGACTAATTTCTATTCCATGCACAGCACTTTGTATGCAGCAATGGCTGTTTTAAAGTGATTTAGAAATAAGGTTGAGTTATGTCGATGATATACAGAAACAACATATGGGTTCAGTGAAAAACTAAGCAGAATATCAATCCAAAAGGATGTGTAAAGTGCTGGGGTTTTTTTTTTTTTTTTTTATTAGAACTTAGTGACAGTCATCAACATGAACAAACTTGGCAATAAAAAAAAAAAAAGAGAATTCAACTCACATTGTACTGCAACTGCTTTAGTGATAAATAATTTTATGCTCCTTAGTTGTTGTGTATGTGTGACTGCTTGGGTCTGTTAACAGCATACTGTGTATTGCTACAATTCATCCGTGCTGTGTGGCTTGACTAATTAAAAAAAAAAAGTTTGACACTCACTTGTAAACGTAACCAGTGGACTCAGGATTCCCATTAATGTCAACTGTGTCAGCCTGGATCGAGGTTTGGCATTTGGTGGCTTCCATTAAAGCGGCACGACGTGCTCACTGCTCAGTCTTTGTCCCAGCGCCAGCCGGCAAATGCGCACTGCTACAATTCATCCGTGCTGTGTGGCTTGACTAATTAAAAAAAAAAAGTTTGACACTCACTTGTAAACGTAACCAGTGGACTCAGGATTCCCATTAATGTCAACTGTGTCAGCCTGGATCGAGGTTTGGCATTTGGTGGCTTCCATTAAAGCGGCACGACGTGCTCACTGCTCAGTCTTTGTCCCAGCGCCAGCCGGCAAATGCGCACTGCTACAATTCATCCGTGCTGTGTGGCTTGACTAATTAAAAAAAAAAAAGTTTGACACTCACTTGTAAACGTAACCAGTGGACTCAGGATTCCCATTAATGTCAACTGTGTCAGCCTGGATCGAGGTTTGGCATTTGGTGGCTTCCATTAAAGCGGCACGACGTGCTCACTGCTCAGTCTTTGTCCCAGCGCCAGCCGGCAAATGCGCACTGCTACAATTCATCCGTGCTGTGTGGCTTGACTAATTAAAAAAAAAAAGTTTGACACTCACTTGTAAACGTAACCAGTGGACTCAGGATTCCCATTAATGTCAACTGTGTCAGCCTGGATCGAGGTTTGGCATTTGGTGGCTTCCATTAAAGCGGCACGACGTGCTCACTGCTCAGTCTTTGTCCCAGCGCCAGCCGGCAAATGCGCACTGCTACAATTCATCCGTGCTGTGTGGCTTGACTAATTAAAAAAAAAAAAGTTTGACACTCACTTGTAAACGTAACCAGTGGACTCAGGATTCCCATTAATGTCAACTGTGTCAGCCTGGATCGAGGTTTGGCATTTGGTGGCTTCCATTAAAGCGGCACGACGTGCTCACTGCTCAGTCTTTGTCCCAGCGCCAGCCGGCAAATGCGCACTATCTACCCGGAAGTAGATTTGGCTAAGGCACGTCTGCAGAGCGCGCGTCTCCCCCCGCCCCACCCCATCCCTCCTGATCCTGATTGTCATTGGCTCGCTTAGTTGTCAATCACAGCCAAACTTGAAAGGAGGTATGTGGTTGGCTGGCACGCCATGCTTTACTTAAAACAGAAGGCGCAAGTTAAACGTGACTGATAGGACGAATAGTTGGTGAGTCATCTTGCTAGGGCGGGCACGGCTGACTGACAGGGCGGGCACGGACCCCCAAGGCCCGCCCATGGCGACGGGTCCGAGCATTAGCATTCTATCACAGGAGGAAGGTTTTTCAGTAAACCAGGCTAACCTTCCTCATAATTTCCCAGGATATTAATAACCCTTAACAATGTCAGTCATCATGAGTCTAACCCCTAACAGCTGATAAGACCTCCGACCAACATGCACAGATGTTTGTAGTACTAACATATGGAGAAGTGGCAGGATTAAAAACTGCAAACAAATGTTTTCACAAAAAAAAAAAAAAAAAGGAAAATCTGACTCTGGTCAAAGTGACCTTATATGGCAACATAATGTACAGCACACAAATTGATAACTATTGAAGCCAAACAGCATATTTTCAAAACAGAGAGAAAGCTGTGGTTCTATAATAGTGAAAACAGAATTATAAATTTCTTTCCAAAACGTTTTGGAAAACGGGCAATCCCAAAATTCTGTAGGAATGGAATGCTGTAAAACCTTTGCAAAACCAAATAAATTTGAGGCCTCCAAGTTGGGAAAAAACAAAATTTGGGATAAAATTCCAGATTGAAAATGGGTTCTTTAAGAATTGTTTTAACCAGTTTATTTTGAAAGTACCCGTCCGTGAGCCGGCACCTTACCGTGGTGGAGGGGTTTGCCTTTCCCAATGATCCTAGGAGCTATGTTGTCTGGGGCTTTATGCCACTGGCAGGGTCATCCATGGCAAACAGGTCCTAGGTGAGGGACCAGACTAAGCACGGCTCAAAAACTCCTTATGATGCATAAAAACTTTGGAAGCACGTTTCCCTTGCCCGGACGCGGGTCACCGCGGCTCCCCTCTGGAGCCAGGCCTGGAGGCGGGGCTCGCTGGCGAGCACCTGGTGGCCGGGCCTGCACCCATGGGGCTCGGCCGGGCACAGCCTGAAGAGGCAACGTGGGTCCCCCTTCCCACGGGCTCACCACCGGTGGGAGGGGCCAAAGGGGTCGGGTGCAGTGTAGGCTGGGTGGCAGCCAAGGGAGGAGACCTTGGCGGACCGACCCACAGGTACAGAAGCTGTCTCTTGGAACATGGAATGTCACCTCTCTGGCAGGGAAGAAGCCTGAGCTGGTGTGTGAGGCAGAGAAGTTCCGACTAGATATAGTCGGACTCTCCTCCACACACAGCTTGGGCTCTGGTACCCGTCCTCTCGAGAGTGGTTGGACTCTCTTTCACTCTGGACTTGCCCACGGTGAGAGGCGCAGAGCAGGTGTGGGCATACTTATTGCCCCCTGGCTCGGCGCCTGTACGTTGGGGTTTACCCCAGTAGGCGAGAGGGTAGCCTCCCTCCGCCTTCAGGTGGGGGAACGGGTCCTGACTGTTTGTGCATATGTACCAAACAGCAGTTCAGAGTACTCACCCTTTTTGGAGTCCTTGGAGGGTGTGCTGGAGAGCGCTCCCCCTGGGGACTCCTTCGTCTTGCTGGGGGACTTCAATGCTCACGTGGGCAATGACAGTGAGACCTGGAGGGGCGTGATTGGGAGGAACGCCCCCCCCCCCCCCCCCCCCCCCCGATTGGAAACTGAGCGGTGTTCTGTTATTGGACTTCTGTGCTCGTCACGGATTGTCCATAATGAACACCATGTTCAAACAAGAGTGTCCATATGTGCACTTGGCACCAGGACACCCTAGGCCGCAGTTCAATGATTTTGTAGTCGTGTCATCGGATTTGCGGCCGCATGTTTTGGACACTCGGGTGAAGAGAGGGGCGGAGCTGTCAACTTACCACCTGGTGGTAGGTTGGCTCCATTGGTGGGGGAAGATGCCGGTCCGACCTGGCAGACCCAAACGCATTGTGAGGGTCTGCTGGGAACGTCTGGCGGAATCCCCTGTCAGAAAGAGTTTCAATGCCCACCTCTGGCAGAGCTTCTCCCTTGTCCCGGGGGAGGCGGGGGACATTGAGTCCGAATGGGCCATGTTCCGTGCCTCCATTGTTGAGGCGGCCGATTGGAGTTGTGGCCCTAAGGTGGTCGGTGCCTGTCGCGGCTGCAATCCTCGAACCCGCTGGTGGACACCAGCGGTAAGGGATGCCGTCAAGCTGAAGGAGTCCTATCCATCCTTTTTGGCCTGTGGGACTCCGTAGGCAGCTGACAGGTACCAGCTGGCCAAGCGGAACGCGGTTGCTGAGGCAAAAACTCGGACATGGGGGCGGGGGGTAGTTCGGTGAGGCCATGGAAAACGACTTGGAGGAAATTCTGGTCCACCATCCGGCGTCTCAGGAGAGGAAAGCAGTGTACCATCAACACAGTGTATAGTGGCGATGGGGTGCTGCTGACCTCGACTCGGGACGTCGTGAATCGGTGGGGGAGAATACGTCGAAGACCTCAATTTCACCGACACGTCTTCCTTTGATCAAGCAGCGTCTGGGGACTCTGAGGTGGGCTCTCCTATCTCTTGGGTCAAAGTCACTGAGGTGGTTGGAAAGCTCCTCGGTGGCAGAGCCCCGGGGGTGGATGAGACCCGCCCGGAGTTCCTAAAGACTGGATGTTGTGGGGCGGTCATGGTAACACGCCTCTACAACATCGCATGGACATCGGGGATAGTGCCTCTGGACTGGCAGACCGGGGTGGTGGTCCCCCTTTTTAAGAAGGGGGACCGGAGTATGTGTTCCAACTTTCGAGGGATCACACTCCTCAGCCTCCCTGGTAAGGTCTACTCAGGGGTGCTGGAGAGGAGGGTCCGTCAGGAAGTCGAATCTCAAATCCAGGAGGAGCAGTGTGGTTTTCGTCCTGGCCGTGGAACAGTGGACCAGCTCTACACCCTCAGCAGGATCCTCGAGGGTGCGTGGGAGTTCGCTCAACCAGTCCACGTGTTTTGTGGATATGGAGAAGGCGTTCGACCGTGTCCCTCGGGGAGTCCTGTGGGGGGTGCTTCTGGAGTACGGGCTACCGGGCCCGCTAATACGGGCTGTTCGGTCCCTGTACGACCGTTGCCAGAGTCTGGTCCGCATTGCCGTCTCGTTCTTTAGCTTCGCGGCCAGTTAGCATCACAAACTCAAGTCAACTAGAGGTCACCGGTAACTCGTGTCGTTTGCCATGTTTTCGCGTATACCTGTGCATCCTCTCAACTTTAACGGCAACAGTTTTCCTGCACAATTTGCAAACAACTGTATGTTTTTGCATCATATCTGACAGTCTTCTAATCAAACAACCTCCACACTAAAAGGTAGCTCACTTTGCCGAAAGAACTGGCTGCAGCTCATAGCCTCACACGCTCCGACTCCGACATTGTAGGAAATGTAGAACTACTATAGCTGTCTCCCTACCTGTCTGTCGTGTCGCCTTTGCTTAGAGCTGTATCGCGTTGTGCTGTGATGTTTCCTTAAATTGGATGTGGACTTTTTATCCAGCGCAAAGTTTGCCTTGAGAGGGTTTTGTCATTTTTACTGGACACAAATGCGAAGTAATGGCTGTATTTCCAATGAGCAAATGCATCCGTTTGTGGCGGTCCAGCTGCTTCATCCATTGTTTACGTCGTATCGAGGTAGGAAGTATCTATTGTTTTGGACAGACTGCTAGCGCCGCGGCTCACATGTTGGTACAAGTGACCCGGGGTTGCGTCTTTCGTTGAGAAAACGCGTTACAACCATTGATTCACCTCCCCCCCGAGTTTGTCAATAATCAAATTAAAGTTCAAGTTGCACCGAGTCTCTTCATCTTTGGAGATATTAAAACCCAGATAAGTGATAGAATCTTTTACAGGTATATTACATATAGCAGGGCTGTGACAGTCTTTGATCACAAAAAGTTCACCTTTTTTTATATTCAAGCAAAGACCGGACGCAGCAGAGAATGAATGTATTAATTCAACAGATAAAGGTTAAGAACAATGTTGTATCATCTGCCAACTGGCTAATAATACTGTTATGTGCTACTGAGATACCCTTCAAGGGACTAAGTTTAATATAATCGGTAAGTAATTGAGTACAAAGTTAAAAAAAAAAAAAAATGATACATTTTTTTTTCTTAAGCGTGGAGTAGGACGAGAGTGCAACTTGATTGAACAATTACCATTAGTGTACATTGTTTTGATAGCACTGCAAAAATATTTCCCAAAACCAAACTTACAGGCACGATAAATAAATGTATGTTCTATTGTGTCAAAAGCCTTATAGAAATCTAAAAATAGGATAAAACTATTATCAGGACATAAATTTGAATAATCAATTAAATCTAATACTAATCTAATATTATTGGAGATATGTGTTTTTTATGAAGCCAGATTGAGTCTCATCAATTATAGAATCTAGAACAGCTTTAATTCTATAAGAAAACACTAATGCAAACATTTTATAGTCATTATTTAATAAGCAAATCGGACGCCAATTATCAATGAGAAGAACTTTCTTTGGCTTCGGAATTAAGGTTATTAGCCCTTGAGTTAGAGTAGGAGGGAGAGATCCCTTATCTATACATTCTAAATACATCATGGAGGAAGGATGCCAAATGTTTTGAGAATATTTGATAGAATTCTGATGATATTCCATTACTTCCGGGAGATTTATTAAGTTTGAGATTGTCTATAGCTTGGGTGATCTCCTGCCACGATATTGGTTCAACGCATGAATCTTTGAAACCGTAATCGATGAATTGTTTCTGTGAGATTCCAGAAATTGACAAGTGAAATCTTCATTGTACTTGGATTCATTCAGAACAATACTTTGTAATTTTATTATAATCATATGTAATATCTCCATTAATATTCAATTTCTGAATTGTATTATACTTGGCATGAAATTTTTCCAGTCGAAAAAAGTAGGCAGTGTTCTGTTCTCCTTCCTCCAACCTTCTTCTACTTTGAACAAAGGTCCCATCAGCCCGCAGTTTATAAATGTCATCCAATTTGTTTTGCAGTCATTAAGCGTAACTCGTTTTCAGACAAATTGAGATATTGCAGTTATTTCAGAAATGATACTTTCTTCTTCCGTTTTTTAGATTTAGTTATAGAACTCCCATACTTTCTTAAAAAAAAATAGCTCATTCAAATTTAAGAAGTTCCCAATTACAGCAAAATTTATTTTCTAACAAAAACTTATGAAACCCTCCGGAGGTGTGATTACTTTTATGGTCAGGGCAAAATAACGCACCTCGTTCCATAAACCAAGGGTGCTAAAACAGTTGAAACAATCACTTCAGGGGAATCCACATCCTACACAAATAAACAATACGTGAACAGATAATCAAAAACAATAGTCATTATAAAATAGCCATGGAAACGGTCGAAGCAAACTTACATGCAGAAATAATCTGGACGCGAACAACAGCACCACACGGAGCAGCATGTTAAACGTGCCAAACAATGAGAGTGAAGCCGACTGTACCTGAGCAGGTGAAACCTTTTAACCTTAATTACCGCATCACCCCAGGCTGACGGTACACAACTGCCACCTAGTGGCCATTTCTCATAATTCATTTACAGGAGGAATGCATTAAAATAGTTTGAATGTGTAAACAGTATTCGTTTCGCTGCCAGCTCCAACCATCCCCACAACTTCTAGATGCACCACCTGTACATTGTAGAACCATAAACAATTGCAAATATATATTTTATTGCTGCAGTATGAAGTATAGTAGGCTACTTTCATTCACCTTTCTTTGCACCAACAAAGGAAGGCCAAGCTCTCTGGCTGTTGCTGGATGCATCTGTAATTGATAAAAACTATATATATATATATATATATATATATATATATATATATATATATATATATATATATATATATACATTCTAAATTCGTTTACAAAATTTTGAAGGATGGGGGGAGATTTTTGAAATTTTTTCTTGTGAATGAAAAATTTTGCCATACATAAAATGATATTAACAGAAATTTCTTCATTTTTGTTTCGAAGGATAAGCCCGAAAATGATATGATCAATGGATAAAGATGCTGGGAATGAGGCGAACACAGGTGTAATCCAGAGACTTAAAGCTTTCCAAAATAGTTGAGTCATAGGACATGAAAAGAACATATGGTCAGTAGTTTCAACATCTCTATCACAGAACGAACAGATGTTATCCTCAATATGAAATCGTAATCTCAATAATTCTTTAGATGGGTAAATATTATCAATAATTTTAAAATGTGTTTCCTTCATTTTTGGGGCAATTGGTAATTTCAAATACATAGTTCTGAGCCTGTTTACTGTAGTAAGATCGTATTTATTACGAATCCCATTTTTGTTTTGTTTTTCAGGAAACATAATTTTCGTGAGGAACTGTCTTATAAAACTGTTATTACATTTCCTATCCAATACCGACAACCCCTGGATCAAAGGTGAAGATAAATGGGGGGTTATTTGTTGCAATTTTAATATTTCTCTGTTCATAGAGATAAATTGTTGTGGAAGCGCATTTAACAACTTAACAAAGTCAAGTTTTGATGGGTTAAAATCGTATTTGCACCTAAACTGATCATATGTCATTAGAACACCATTATCATTCATAAAGTGTGACAATGACCATATGTTCTTCTCAAACCAATCTTCAAAAAATAATGACCTATTTCTGTGTAATATGTAACCATTATTCCAAAGAGCCACAAGTCGGTTGTTGCTGTTGTTTGTTACGCTTCCTGATTCTCTTCTTCTACAAAATGATCCTTGCGTGATCGTGGCTTGCTTTTATAGCTGTTGCCACCCGCTGGCCGTTGTTTAAATCGCAGTCAGAAGCTGCGTCAGACCTTCCTTCCTGTACCCTCTTGCATAAAAAAGCCTGATGAGTTATGGCGTATGTATACATCATGTGTATGCGGCGAGAATGACGCTTATGACGTATTGATACGGCATATGTATTGATTAACCAGGGCGAAAAAAGACGAGTGTCGATACTACACAGTATCAGCGGGTTTTTGCGAGGACTGGCAAGCTTATTTATTTTTAGAAGTGGAGACATTAATTCCACACAAAGCAGTAAGCTACAGACCCAATATGTATAAGCATATTATACTGAGCGACAAGTCTAATGATGAGATCTACGCTCTGCTTGATGAATACGGGATAAAACATGGTCCTGTCGTCGGTGAGCATTTACGCACGCGGCATTTTTCCGTTGGGTTTCTCTTCGCTATTATTCTCGTTAAATGTTTCTCTTGTACTCAAGACTCCACCCGAAGTCTGTACGAGAAGAAAATTAGAGAAGCGATGGACAAAGGGAAAAAAGCTTTGCCAACAAGACCGGACAAAACCTAGAGAAGGTGAAGTTATTACCAGGGCCGCCGCACCCTATACGCAGAGTACGCATATAGTGCGTGGGGCACCATTGACGGTGTGGGGCCCCACTTGCCTGTGTGCACGGCGCACGCATACATTTGACATCCGTAAACACCCGTGCCGGGGGGTGGGGGGTATCACTCGTCTTGCAAGCACTGGATGCGACATTACTACGTTTGTTTTCATTTTAAGATATGGCAAACCCATTTAATGTGATTGTCAGTGTAAGTTTCTTTTTTGGGGGGGCATTGCATTCTACAATCCAGAGATGCGTGGAGAGAAGCAAAAGAAAACGAAGCACGTCAGAACGTGACGTTCCGCGGTAAACTCTTGGTGCGTTCAATGACTACTCACACAGTTGGATATTTTAAAAATACAGAAACATACAACATACAAAAACTTATTCAGTGTATCAAACAGAAATAAATACTACGTGAGCACTGTAGAGGGTACTTGGAATAATTTTATCATTTATTTGCCAGATCAAAAATCTCTTGTCATAGACACACCAAATGTAAATTTCTCAAAAAAATACAACTCAGACCCCCCCCGAACTATACACATCAACCTCAAAATATCCCACACTCTATCGATTGTTTTCCAAAGGGCAATATAGGGCTCCGTGCTACATGATCATAATGACATGGAGCTGGGAGCAGGCGAGTGATCAGATGCGTTGGAAATGTGCGTGACATCAGAGCAGGTTTCCCCTCTCCTGCGGTTTGCAAGTTGAAGATGTAAACGGAAAGTAAAAAAACAAAAACAAAAAACAACGTGCATTGGCGTCATCTTCCCAAGATGAAACAGATTCGACAAGATGTTATCTTCCCCGTCGTTTTTCTGGTGGTCTCTCGTGAAGTAAATGAGGAGGGTTGTGCAAGGCAAGTACAGTAAGTACTCAAAAAAACAGTTAACACAACAATCCCGTTGAAACAAGCTAGTGGAGCAACATGTGGAAAGCTACTAAGTAGCCGTTCAGCCAGCCACCAGACCAAAGCAGCAATCAATTATGTCATCTTTTGATCACCCCCAACCCATGTGAAATGCGAATGATTTCTGGTCTGCAAAAATTTGTTTGAACCAGTCTATGGCGCAACAAAAGGTTGGGGTTGGGTCTTTAAGTCATGCAAACTATTATTGTTGCATGAGAACTGCCTCCCACGCCACGAAGAAAAATAAAATAATATTTGGGGCACCATCACACTTTCAAGCTTAGGGCACCCAAAGGTGTAGCGGCGGCACTGGTTATTACACACATCTTTTCCTTTCCTTTATTCATTTTGTTGACTTTTTAGAAATATGCTAGCCCATAGCTAAAAAAGATTTTTATTTTAAGCCCTACAATACTTGGTAACCCAATGAGACAACTTCGATGGACTTGGGTATTCGACTGCATGAGAAAATTCCAAAGCTATCCAGCAAGATGCTTTTTGATTTGGTCATCTCTAAATTACATCGCTTGCCTTGACAACAAACAGTTTTTTCTTTTTCCTTCCTATTTCAGAGGAGGAAGTGACATGTGTTTACAGGACACCTGTAAGTAAGGCATGCATATATTTCATATCTCTAGAATATTTTCATAGTTGGGTATTCTGGTTATTGTCCATATCTGATCACCATTGTTTGTCTTTTTGTAGGTCAGGAGCGATTTACCAGAAAACAAGTAAGTTATATTACATCACAATTTGTTTGCTGTAGTGTTCAATTGTTAAAATGTCTTTAACCAGTATTAACAGTGGATGTTTAGATATGCTGCAATTCAATTCTTCCTTTGCGTATTTTGACAGAATTACAACCAGGAACTATATTAGGTTTTGCATTATGATGCAAATTGACTAAGAACCTATTGTGTATCAAATCTGATATTGTTTATCCAAGTATTGTTCAGACACATTTTAATGAATTTTTGGGGTCTTCATGTGCATAACATTACTGGCAAATATATGACCAACTTTCTGTTGGTCTCCAGACGCTCCACCAGAAGCGCCCGGCTGAGCGCAAGACCCAAGAAATCTTCTCAAGATGTTCCCAAAAAAGCTCGGTCGTCCCGCTTCATCCCAGTCTGGGCGCAATTGGTGTTCTTCCTCATCGCAGCAGTCTTCCTCTACCTTGTCATCTCCAACATTAGCAACATTTGTTGGGGTGTAATGATTAACATTGACGATTACTCTTAAGAAAATCATTCCCACTTTATTGGGCTGTTCTACTCTGAACGCCATTTTATTACAGAGGTTTGATTTTCTTGAATGCCTGTCTCGCGTCTTGTGACCAAATAAGAGGGCAGTGTTGTTTATTGTTGAAGACTGGTCCGTATGTTCTTTGTTGTATTGGAACACACAAGTTAAATTCACATTAAGTGCCTCAGTGGTTTTATAACAAATAAGTTGCATGTTTTCATTCAAGTTAATACCTACAAATATCTGCACTTGTGCTACAGACGTTCTTGGCTTGATTATTTTTGTACTGTTGTGATCACAAGGGTTTTAACTGCTGCCAATGTATTAAAATTTTTCAAAAGTCCAAGCTGTGTGGAAAGTGGAATGTATGCAATTCAACAAAAACATTTTATTCAACAGTGACATTTACACATTGAAATGCAGCAATGTACATAAATGACATTCGGTTGGGTTAAAAATAAAAAATTTCCAAATTTAATTTCTGGGCAACCAGATACACGAATTAGTGGCATTTATCATTAGTAAAAATCTGGTTAAAAAAAAAAAAAGTTTGTCACATTTTGCCGCTTAAACTAGTAGCAGCTCTGAATACAAGTGCATTAACGCTGAATTGTGCCTTAATACCAGCTTTGAAGGCAATGGCTCTATTTCAGTCATCCCAGGCAAATAGTGTAATGTGCAAAACTTAGATGAATACAAGTATAGGAAACAAGTTCAAAAACAGACAACTGTTGTGTCCAACAGGTCTAAAAAATTTAAGTCAAACAAAAACCTGTTTGCCGTTTTACCTGACAAACACCAAGTTTTTATGTAAAGATTCAGCCATTTTTTAATTAATTAATTAATTTATTTAATTTTTTGCTTATTGTTAAAACAAACTCAATAGGCAACTTTGCTTGGCAGTTGGCTGTGACATGGAAAGTTAACGTTCTGTTACTGTACAGCAGCCAACCATTTCATTCTTGCACAATACTGTACCGCAATGCTTGTTTTTGACGGTTAGTTTTGAATGTAACTGTTAAAAGGTAATTCACGAGGATTTAATTTGCACTCATTTGAAAAGGCGTTCCAAAGTTTGACTTGTAATCAATTGAGGTGACCCAAATATTCAACACAGCTCTTGTGATGCACTACGGGTCCAAATTTACAACTACAGTACAATAAATAATAAGTATTGTTGATTGAATACATCTGACAGTGTCCATCAAAACTAACCATTAACTTGCAGAATATTTGATCACAGCATGAAATTATACAGTGAACTACTGAACTGTATGAAATGCTTATGAAATAAGATAAAAACAGTAAATGAAGCAACATTGCAAGAAGGCAAGTTTGCTTGTGGTCGAAATGTGTTTTTGAGGACCAAAATAAAATACATTTTGGTTGGTTACTTTTGCCACAAACGCTTTCAGGTCAGAACTGGGAAAAACCAACTCGGATATATCCGACTTCCGACCATCCTCATAACTAAACTAACTCGAGCCTCTCTTTTGTCTCTTATTCTGGATTTCTCAATTCCAGTTTTGTAAAAGACTGAAAAGAAAAAAACTTTGTAAATGAGTTATGTGAAATGGCCACTGTGTTGCAGTTGTGTGCCGTCAGCCTGGGGTGAGCAGTTAATTAAGTTTGAAAGGTTTCACCTGGTCAGGTGACACCGTCTGCTTCACTGTCGTTGTTTGACATGCCGAACGTGTGCTACTCCATGTCTTCCTGTTTGGATCTCAATGTAAGTTTGCCTTTGACGATTTTCTTGGGTTTTCATCAGTGCTGTGTACTTGTTGATCATCTGTTTATGTATTATTTATTTAAATAGGATGTGGACCTCTGAGTGACTGTTTCAACTCTTTTAGCACCCTTGGTTTGTGGAACGAGGTGCGTTAATTGTCTTGAGTTATTTAATGGATTGTGATGTCGGTTTTATATTAGATTATGTGTGTTTATTTTCGGTGAAAATTAATGGTGTATATGTATGTTTTATTTTTGGAAAATGCTTATATTTTGAATTATTAAAGTTTGTGTAGTTGATTATGTAGTTTTTCATTGTAAATTTGTTACTGACCCTTTGCTTTCTTTTTGGATTTGTGTTTCATAGTTTTCACGGTGTCTTAAAATAAATCACCCGTTTGAGACTCTCCACCATGCGTGATCATTGATGCCAAGGGCAGCTACAGACTTGAAATGCCATTATAAGATGTGAAATATAGTCCTCTTTATTATCTGCCGACAGCAAATATAAAAAATAAAACCTAAACAATGGCTGGTGTTAGGCAGAATCATTTGATCTCTAAAAATATCACTTTTTGGGGAACAAATTAAAAAACATGTAGAGTCATTAGCAATGCACTGCCAAAGAGAACAAGCCGTTTTCAACACTTGGAGGCAGATTTTTGTCCCCAGTGCAAGTCTAGCACAAAGCGCAGTTTAACTATGTGTACAGGTGTAGTTGTATTTCATTTGGTATTTTCCTAGACTTTGAACAGGTAGAATTGGGTGGGTGATTGTGCTGTTGTGAGATGGAACACTCGGCCAGTCAAAGCAGCTCCCCTTATTCTCATTAGAATCAGAGTATCAATAAACTTTGTAAACAGGAGGCTTCTTCATTCAGTCATGTTGGTGAATAAAGTAAATGTTTCTTGTTGGACAATAAGCATGTATTGCTGCTGCTGTTTTAAGTAGTTCACGGAATATTGCACTATCCTGGTGTGATGATGACTCCTATTTTGATGTATAAATTCCACATCACCTCATTTTTTTTTTTTTTTCTGTCAAGGGGACCCAACACTGACTTCATATAATCTAGGGGTGTGCCAAAAAATTGATTCATAAAAGAATCGAGACTCTCCTTTATTAATCGAATCGATATTAATATCCAAAAATGGATGTTATTTAAATTAGAAATGAAGAGGGAAAAGGCACTTGTAGCCCGCATGCTGTTTTTGTGGAAAAAGGCACTTACAATACAAAATTAATGTTTTAAAAAAAAAAAAAAAAAAAGACCCTTTGTCTTTGTCATTTTGTCTTGCAAAGCAGACCCAAAAAGATGCGTACCCAGATTTTATTGGATAAAAAATCCATTTTTTAACGAATGTCTTTTCTGTTGCAGGACGTGAAAGGTGAACCTATGGATGATCATTTGCAGCTATAGTTGCCCTGAAAATGTCTTGGACAAATCAGCAGAAGATATTCTCCCTGGAGACCTATTTTGCGACAAAATCATACCAGAGTGTACAGATTCAGTTTGGAAAGCGTTTCCATTGTCGCAACTTTCCATCAAAATCAGAGCCGCTACTAGTTCAAGTGGCAAAATGTGACACTTTTTTTTTTTTTTTTTTTTTTTTTTCCCCTAACCAGATTTTTACTAATGAAAAACTCCACTAATTTGTGTATCTGGTTGCCAAGAAATTAAATTTGGAAATGCTTTTTTTATTTTGAACCCAACCGAATGTCCTTTATGTACATTGCTGCATTTCAATGTGTAAATGTCACTGTTGAATAAAATGTTTTTGTTGAATTGAGTACATCGCACTCGTTATGTGCTGAGAGGTGTGGATCCCAAAGGCGCAGCCAAATAAAATTTTATCTATTCATTCACGAACAAACAACACAGGACAGTTTGACAATAATCCGCTAAAACACACGCAATTCTCAGACCCTTAAATAGACAGTCAATCAATCTCATTGCTTGTGGCTGGACATGTGAGTCCTAGTACTGACATGGAATTCTCCGATTGGCTGTTAACCCAGTAATTACAGATTGTTCCCGACAACAAACATCATATAGCATAAAAGAGCCTTGACAAACATAGAGCCTAGAACCAGTTGAAACTAGATGGTTATATCACGGTTACATCAGTTCAAAACAGACACTTGACCTCCCAACTTAACAGGTCATGAACTCAAACTTAACCCAGAAATGACACCGCTTTCCACACAGCTTGGACTTTTGAAACGTTTTTATTACTTTGGCAGGAGTTAAAACCCTTGTGATCACAACAATACAAAAAAAATCAATCCAAGAACATCCAAAGAACATCCACCTATGTTTAAACACAAACCCTCACCAGGTCCCAGGTAAGCAAATAACACCTGTGTGACCTTAATCACAACATTAAGCATAACATATAACAAAATTCGTACAGGATAGCCATGACAATAAGAGGGTCGCAGAACTTAGGCCGTCGTCCGAAACCATAGCGGGGAGCGGCGCTGGCTGAGCACCGCTGGAGGCCGCTGGTCGGAC
Source organism: Festucalex cinctus (assembly GCF_051991245.1). Taxonomy (NCBI): domain Eukaryota; kingdom Metazoa; phylum Chordata; class Actinopteri; order Syngnathiformes; family Syngnathidae; genus Festucalex; species Festucalex cinctus. The sequence goes on along the minus strand of NC_135412.1, from coordinate 36,907,620 downwards.
GCCGTCGTCCGCTGGCTAGGCGCCGCCGGACCAGAGAGAAGACGTGGAGAAGAGAAGGCCGCTGCCGAACGCCGTCGTCCGAGCAGGAGAAAAAAGGACGCGGAGACGAGAAGGCCACTGCTAAACGCCATCGTCTGAAATTATAGCGGGGAGCGACGCTGGTTGAGCGCCCATGTGACGTTCCTCACAACGCTCCCTCGAACGGCTGACCAGCCAACTGGCCCGAGCAGTGAGTTCCTCCAAATCTGCAGTGTCATCCTTGCCAATGACCCATCTGCGGGATCCATGTGGCCGGATTATTCTATTATGTGCTGAGAGGTTTGGATCCTAAAGGTGCAGACACCAATAAGATTATATATATATTTATTCATGAACAAACAACACACAGGACAGGTTGACAATAATCCGGCAAAACACACACAATTCTCAGACCCTTAAACAGACAGACAATCTCATTGGTTGTGGCTAGTACTGACATGGAATTCTCCGATTGGCTGTTAACCCAGTAATTACAGATTGTTCCCAACAACAACAAACATCAAGCATAAAAGAGCCTTGACAAACAGAGCCGAAAACCAGTTGAAACTAGGTGATTATATCAGGGTTCCATCAGTTCAAAACAGACACTTGCCCACCCAACTTAACAGGTCATGAACTCAAACTTAACCCAGACATGACACCACTTTCCACACAGCTTGGGCTTTTGAAACATTTTTATTACTTTGGCAGGAGTTAAAACCCTTGTGATCACAACAATACAAAAATAATCAAGCCAAGAACATCTGTAGCACAAGTGCAGATATTTGTAGATATTAACTTGAATGAAAACATGCAACTTATTTGTTATAAAACCACTGAAGCACTTAAAAACTCGTGTGTTCCAATACAACAAAGAACATACGGACCAGTCTTCAACAATAAACAACACTGCCCTCTTATTTGGTCACAAGACGCTAGAAGGGCATTCAAGAAAATAAAACCTCTGTGATAAAACGGCGTTTAAAGCAAAACAGCCCTATAAAGTGGGAATGATTTTTTTTCTTTCTGAAATCATTCTATGTTCCTAGTGTAGTCATTTGTTTCCATGTTGGAGAAGACGAGGTAGAGGAAGACTGCTGCGATGAGGAAGACCACCAACTGCACCCAGACTGGGATGAAGCGGGACGACTGAGGTTCTTTGGGAACGTCTTGATAAGATTTCTTGGGTGTTGCTCTCAGCCGGGCGCTTGTGTACGGGGACGCTGTATCGTAGGTGTAGCGTCTGGAGACCAACAGAAAGTTGGCCATGTACTTGCCGGTAATGTGATGCTCATGAAGACTCCAAAAATTCATTAAAATGTGTCTGAACAATACTTGGTTAAACAGTATCAGATTTTACACTAAAGTGGCCATAATAGAGTCTTAGTCAATTTGCATTATGATTCAAATTGACTAAATGTACCACATTACATTACTAACCTGATAAGAGTAGGGTAAAAAAAAAAAACACTGCTAATCTTTAGACAAAATACTCACTCATGTTGAACTTCCCTCTCAGTCCACTCTGGTCTTGCACTCATGTAAAGTCGATTACTGTAGATAGAAGTGCACACAAACTTGTCAACAATTTTCCACGTGACTGTGTATGGAGAGAAATTTGTGTCTTTATTTTCAATCAAACAAAAAAGGAATTTGCAATCCAAAAAAAATTTCAATCAAACAAAAAGGGGATTTGCAATCCAAAAAAAATTTCAATCAAACAAAAAGGGGATTTGCAACCTCAAATAAATTTTAATCAAACAAAAAAGGGTTTTCATATAAAATAAATATTTGCAAACAAAAAAAAAACATTTCAAACATGGATTTGTATTTTAATAAAATCTTTTGCAAACATTTTTTTCGTTTTGTTTGCGAATCTGTTTTTTGGTTGCGAATCTGTTTTTTGATTGAAACCTGTTTTTTGGTTGCGAATCTTTTTCTGTGTTGTGTGGGCGGGGTCCTACGTTCAACCGATGATAGAAGCCTTGTCATTGGTCAGCTTGGAAGCCGCTGCGACAACTTTCATTGGTCAGATAGGAATGGGGGTGTGACAATGTTCGTCTGACTATTTCCTGGTTCATTTCGTCCAGTCGCCGCCAGCATCGAGGTAAATATACCCCCCCCACACACACACACACACACACACACACTTCTAGTTTTCCGTTTTGTTTATCTGACATTTATCTAAAAGCAACCCTTGATCTATCGTTTATCCGGTGATTTGTTCTAATCATTACAATTAACGTAATCACTCACTCAGCATGGCTTAGCCATGTTAGCTAGCTAGGTAACTGATGGTCCGATACATGATACATACATACATACATTTGTTTCACATACAGGCAGGGCTGGGAATCGAATTTATTTACACTAGCTGCTTCCCCTAAATCTTGGATGTTTGAAGTAGAGATTCAATTCGTGATAATTCTGTGATTATTATTTATTGGTCCTGGTTGTTTACTGTACGAGTCAGGTTGAAAAAGAGGGGGAACTCATGCACCGTCAAAGCGGTGACATTGCTACTACTAGGATCCAGGCCACGTAAACGTTTGATTTTGGTTAGTCTAGTCATGAATCGTGATGTTTTGTTGGTACGAGAAACGGCCCAAATAAACGGCCTGCTGAGATAGCTGTTATTATGCTTATTCCTGATTATTTTATTACATTACATCATTACATTAATAAAATGCTAATTATTAATCACTTATGAAAAGTTCTGGTCATTGAAATAAGTAGCCTCTGCTACATTTATTATGTCTTGGGTGTTTGAAATACAGAGGAAGTGACTGAGATTACGTAATATAAATACATTTAGTTCCTGTGATTGTTTCATTGTAGTTTTCCTGTTTCAATAATGTTCAAAACATGTGTCAAACAACTTTGTCAGATTTTTTTTTATACATGTTTGGTACTTAATTCAAGCACACTTTTCTTTACTTTTTAGATGCAGAAGATGAAGTTGGTGGTTGGTCACCTCTCTTCATGAGGTGATGCTGTGGATAACTTAGCAGGGCCACAAGCACCTGCTTATGTCAGACAGAGAGCAATTTAAAATATCAATAAACTTTGACCACAATTGTGAGGTACAAATGCCAGGTCACACATTATGTTACCCCCTGCACAAACACCATTACATTTCCAACTGCTCATATGAGTGATTACCATTCCTTTAAATCACATCTACTGACTGCTATCACCTTTGATGCCAGATTTGACACAGTGTAATTGAAAGGGCAAAAAAAAAAAAAATCACATCCATTTCATTTTTTTGAGTAATTACAGGCTGTTCCTACCAAAATGTTTGTTTTAAGTTTAACAGTTCATTTTCTGAGCTTTCTTGATTTCTTGTTGGCAGGCCAATCATTTCTTGAGAAAAATGTCTGTATAAAATCTATAAAATGCTGAATAATTGACTGGTTGTTAGTTCATATGCATGCTTTTTTTTATGAAATAAAAGTCAAACTGTTTTACACAGGAATTTATTTTCATTTTTTACATAAATTTAAATGACCCTTTGGGCCGCGAGACACTAGCACTAGAAGCAACATTGAGAGTCTGCAAATAAATGACGCGACCAAAACTCAAGGACTCCTTGTTTGGATTGATTTGCCGTAAAGCAACAAGTCTTTCCTCAGGTAAACGACAGTGGATGTCAGGTATAACGATCCCGTGTTCACCGTGATGGTCCAAGGGTAGTGTCTCTACAGCTTGCTGGATCTGTAATATCAAATACATTTATGAAAGCTACAGTAACTCCAAGAACTTTTACTCATATAAAGTTTTTTCCTCTGGTTATGTACGCTTTTACCAGCAATAAAACTGCCCTGGCCTGCTCCTCTTACAGTAAACATGCATCTCGCTATGTCTACATTTTCTACCCCTTGGTCTGCTCGCACTCTAAAATAAAAAATCTAGTCAGTGTAATTGCAAAAGTACACCTACAACTCAGATTCCCCTTCTGTTTCAATCTGACTCATACATTAAACAACCAGGACCAATAAATAATAATCACAGAATTATCACGAATTTAATCTCTACTTCAAACATCCAAAATTAAGGGGAAGCAGCTAGTGTAAATAAATTCGATTCCCAGTCCTGCTTGTATGTAAAGCGAATGCAAAGGTTTCTTTCGGAGTTAAAAAAAACAAAAAAAAAAACCTTCATGCTAACCGCTATCCCAATGAGTCGTATATTTGTGTTTTGACTGCCAACAACAGCTTCATGACTGACTCATGTATCGGACCATCAGTTACCTAGCTAGCTAACATGGCTAAGCAATGCTGAGTGAGTGATTACGTTAATTGTAATGGCTAGAACAAATCACCGGATAAACGATAGATCAAGGGTTGCTTTTAGATAAATGTCAGATAAACAAAACGGAAAACTAGAAGTGTGTGTGTGTGTGTGTGTGTGGGGGGGGGGGGGGGGGGGGGGGGGGGGGTTATATTTACCTCGATGCTGGCGGCGACTGGACAAAATGAACCAGGAAATAGTCAGACGAACATTGTCACACCCCCATTCCTATCTGACCAATGAAAGTTGTCGCAGCGGCTTCCAAGCTGACCAATGACAAGGCTTTTATCATCGGTTGAACGGAGGACCCCGCCCACACAACACAGAAAAAGATTCGCAACCAAAAAACAGGTTTCAATCAAAAAACAGATTCGCAACCAAAAAACAGATTCGCAAACAAAACGAAAAAAATGTTTGCAAAAGATTTTATTAAAATACAAATCCATGTTTGAAATGTTTTTTTTTTGTTTGCAAATTTTTATTTTATATGAAAACCCTTTTTTGTTTGATTAAAATTTATTTGAGGTTGCAAATCCCCTTTTTGTTTGATTGAAATTTTTTTTTGATTGCAAATCCCCTTTTTGTTTGATTGAAATTTTTTTTTGATTGCAAATTCCTTTTTTGTTTGATTGAAAATAAAGACACAAATTTCTCTCCATAACTGTGCATTCACTTAAACTTCTTGAGCAATCCATGGATTATGGTGAGCGACATCCACGGACTTATATACAGACTCACAATGCCACTTATATCACCACCTTCAAAATATCTGTTTTCCTGCAGCGTTTTCATATTAATTTACTGTCTACTAGAGGGGTGTTAAAAAAAATCGATTCGGCGATATATCGCGATACTACATCGCGCGATTCTCGAATCGATTCAATAAAAAAAAAAAAACTCAATTTTTTTTTTTTCTTTTTTTTTTTATAAGAGCTCAGAATTGTTCATTCGGTAGTCTTACCGATTCAACGTCTTATCATCATTGCCTTTTTTTTTTTTTTTTTTTTTTTTTTTTTTGTGTGTGTGTGAATCGATTTTTAAACTTCCATTTTTAATGGAAAAATATTCAACAAAACGTCTGACTTCGGGTTAGGATTCACACCTTGAGCATGGAAGAATGTTATATGAACGGAACATTAAGCCTTAATATTTTATTTTAATGCTGTTCAAACATGAAACAGATTACAACCTCTATAAGACTGAAATTTCAGATAAATAATACATTTTCATATAAATCTTACACTACAAGCTTACTGATTAGTATTTTCTAAATTTGAATGAAAAAAAATCGCAACAATCGACTTATAAATTCGTATCGGGATTAATCGGTATCGAATCGAATCGTGACCTGTGAATCGTGATACGAATCGAATCGTCAGGTACTAGGCAATTCACACCCCTACTGTCTACACAGTGAAATGCCTCCATGTGTGGCGTAGGTTGTACCAATAAGACTGCAAGAAGCGCTCCATGCACATTTCATTGTTATGAAATTAACGCATATATACATTTTCTCTTATAAGCTATATCTGTGAGGGCTATTCAAAGACTTGTCTGCATCATGTTGTCAGAACCATGAACAATGAAATTAACGCAAAGGCCATCAGGACAAAATTGGCTGTGAAATGTAAACCCAACTGAGTCCATTTATATGCAGTAAGCTCTTGACAACATGCACATGGCAGCATTACACCTGTCCAATACCTGAGATCATAAATTACATGATGTATGTATGTAACAAAAAAATTCAAACCACTTGTACGTCATGTGTCAGACGATTAGATTCAGCCCTAGTTTGTTACTTTTTTTTTAATCACAGGTTATTTTAGGAATAATAAAGTCTCAAAACAATTTTTATAAATATGGGCTCACATCGTCCACTCAAAAATAATGGAAAATGTAATTTATTAAAACGTGAACATTTCTGAAATGCGTGAAGAGCCTCATTGAAGAGGCTCGCAAACTACGCACATGTTTGGACATCCTGAATGGCGCGGTTGCGTGTCGCTGCAGTCTCCTCAGTGCTGAGTGTTTGTATCATGTATGCTGCTTGAAACTGCAGTAGAACAACAGTGCGCAGACAAACTGCTATTAAAACTGTAAGTGAAGAGGGAATGGTGCCCTGTTGTGTGCGTGGTACGCGCGCGCCGGCTGGCGTCACTGTAGTGACGTGATGCCCGTTCACTTTGGACGGAGCCGCTCTGTCCTACAACACGACATGGCTGTTCCCCTTGCATTTAAGCTTTTTTGCCACATTTTTCGTTCCCACTCCATTAACCACACGTACTATATCAAGTTTTAATTTGTTTATAGGAAGTTAATACATAAAATACAAACGGTAAATACAGGGTTCTTGCAGGAATCACTCAGTGAAATTTTAGACATTTTTTAGACTTTTTTTTTTTTTTTTTAGACCATTATGAAATTTTTTTAGACCAACTTCGCGACCGACCGAAGACCCCCCCCCCCCCTGAAAAAAAAAAAAGGGTCACATATTTGATTCTCAAAACCATGTTTAACCTGTATTGATTTCAAACACGTCGAAGTGCACCAAAAGCATACAACATCCATCCATCCATTTTATTGACCGCTTATTCCTCACAAGGGACGCGGGGCGTGCTGGAGCCTATCTCAGCTGGCTCTGGGCAGTAGGCGGGGGACACCCTGGACTGGTTGCCAGCCAATCGCAGGGCGCACAGAGACAAACAACCATCCACATGGACAAGCACACCTAGGGACAATTCAGAGCGCCCAATTAACCTGCCATGCATGTCTTTGGAATGTGGGAGGAGACCAGAGTAGACGGAGAAGACCCATGCAGGCACGGGGAGGCCGAAGCCTGACCTCGAACCCGAGTCCTCAGAACTGGGAGGCGGACGTGCTAACCAGTCAACCACTGTGCCGCCCAAGCATACAACACATACAATGCAATAAACAATATTGACAATGACCAAGCTGAGATGAACTTCAGTTCTCAAAACAATGTACACAACAATCACATACATACATACATACAACCTATTTTAAACAGCTTTAATAAGTTTTTTTTTAAATTATTATTTGTATTATTTTAAACTTCCTTACGCTAAATGTTTTAAAGTTTGCTGAATAATGTTTTAATATTGTCATTGTATGTTCTTTCTAGTAAATTTTGTACCCTATTTTTATTTACTCTTCTTCCTCTCAATGTTAACTACTGTTTGTTGATGCTTATGTGTTGTCTTTCCTTGCGTAAAGCACATTGAGTTGCCTTGTGTATGAAATGTGCTATACAAATAAACTTGCCTTGCCTATACAACCATATTCGCGCCCAAAGTCCCCAACTTTATCTTTTTTGCAAACTTTGCAACGAGCCGAGTGCCTATCGCTGGCTACCTCATCCAACCAGCTGGAAAAGTCGGGAATTTCGAGCCAGTTCTTGTTGAACTGGCATTTACCCATTTTCTTACAAATTGACTGATCACACTTTCCGTTCTGACTAGCTAAAAATAATTGTCCACACTCTCCGTTCAGACAAGCTAACTGCAATATCTTGGCGTAAAGTCCGGAACGTAAACTGTACAGTACCCGGTAGTGCACAGAGTACCGAGCCACCTAATTAACAATGCTACATTCACACAAATAGCTAAGGGGCTTTGTAAGTCTGTAGATCACTCTTGGATTAGTGATTGTTACTTTCAATGAGTTTCTTGCCTGGTTAAATAAAGGAAATGAAAAAAAAAAAGTTTCGATTAGCTTTACTCGCTAGCGTTTCATTGCCGGATCTGTACAGTGTTCACATTCACACCCCTGGACAGTAAGAGCTAGCGCATTTAGCGGCAGCGGCAGCTGTCGTGGCTTCGGTGACGTCACTTCCGCCTATGTCGCGGCACCAGCGACTTCACTTGCGCGTATTGCCGCGGCATCACGTACGTCACTTCCGCTTATGTCTCGGCATCGGTGGCTGCCGTTGCCTTTCCCCTTTCCCTCGGGACATGTCGCGACTCCATTCGACTTGGTGCCGCTGCCATTACTCATTGTATGCATTTATAAATGGATTACGAGGCTTTTTGTGTGTGTTTGTTTTGTTTAGTCACTTTGCTAAACACTTCACTTCCTTATTTTCGATGGTTTTTTTTTTAATTATTATTATTTATTGAAGTGCTCTGGAAATTAAGTTGAATTAAGGTATTGCACTCCATCATGAGCAATCACTTCCGTGGACCAGTCCATATTTGGAACGGTGCCAGGGAGATGCCAATCCGCCATTGTGACACGGCTCAATATACTGAGCTGCATATAATACTGGATAGTCGATAAACCGTTCACGCCGGCGCAAGCCGTTGAAGCCACAGAGCTGTCAGCTATCCAGTATTATATACAGATCAGTGGCCCAGCGGACGAGCCGCAGCCGCCATTGTGGCATCACCAGATGCCACAATGGCCGACAGGAATAGGACCATATTTGGATGTCAAAGTGTTTTTTTTAATCAATCTTTATTGTACAAATGTTTTAAACATACAGATCTATATGAAAAACAAATATATCTGTCTGTCTGTCTGTCTGTCTGTCTGTCTATACATGTGCGATACGTGACGAAAAAGGTTAATGCTGTTGAAATATATTAGATAGATAGATAGATAGATCATGGGTTCTCTCTATCTCTCTCTAGTGTGCACAATGTGACCAATGATGTCCTGCTTGAGTATTTGTAATTGCAGAGTTCAATAAATTGTTTGAAAACGTATCTCATTCATATCGTACATATTTGTTTATAAATGTGTCATTGCATGTCATTCCTGTGTAAGACACAAGATGTCGCTGTTGCATTTGACATGTTGCCTTCGCTCAACAGAGTGCATTACTTGTCTCATCTTGGCTGTACTACATTGTATTCTGTGTTCAATAATAATAAACCACCTAACACAAAAAAAAAATCGTGGACCGGTCCATATTTGGAACGGTGCCAGGGAGATGCCACAATGCGGACGAGCCGCAGCCGCCATTGTGGAATCCAAATATGGTCCTATTCCTGTCGGACGAGCCGCAGCCACCATTGTGGTATCCAAATATGGTCCTATTCCTGTCGGCCGCCACCATGGCCGACAGGAATAGGACCATATTTGGATGCCAATGTCTTGTTGTTTTTTTAACCAATCTTTATTGTACAAATGTTTCAAAATACACATCTATATGAAAAATAAATATACATGTGCGATACGTTACGAAAAATGTTAACGCTGTAGAAATATAGACAGACAGACAGATAGACAGATAGATAGATAGATAGATAGATAGATAGATGGCCGACAGGAATAGGACCATATTTGGATTCCACAATGGCGGCTGCGGCTCGTCCGCCATTGTGGCATCTCCCTGGCACCGTTCCAAATATGGACCGGTCCACGGATTATTTTTTTTTTGTGTTAGGTGGTTTATTATTATTGAACGCAGAATACAATGCAGTACAGCCAAGATGAGACAAGTAATGCACTCTGTTGAGCGAAGGCAACATGTCAAATGCAACAGCGACATCTTGTGACTTACACAGGAATGACATGCAATGACACATTTATAAACAAATATGTACGAAATGAATGAGATACGTTTTCAAACAATTTATTGAACTCTGAAATTACAAATACTCAAGCAGGACATCATTGGTCACATTGTGCACACTAGAGAGAGAGAGAGAACCCATGATCTATCGATCTAATATATTTCAACAGCATTAACCTTTTTCGTCACGTATCGCACATGTATATATTTGTTTTTCATATAGATGTGTATGTTTAAAACATTTGTACAATAAAGATTGATTTAAAAAAAAACAAAAAAAAACCAAAACAAAACACTTTGACATCCAAATATGGTCCTATTCCTGTCGGCCATTGTGGCATCTGGAGATGCCACAATGGCGGCTGCGGCTCGTCCGCTGGGCCACTGATCTGTATGTAATACTGGATAGCTGACAGCTCTGTGGCTTCAACGGCTTGCGCCGGCGTGAACGGTTTATCGGCTATCCAGTATTATATGCAGCTCAGTATATTGAGCCGTGTCACAATGGCGGATTGGCATCTCCCTGGCACCGTTCCAAAAATGGACCGGTCCACGGAAGTGATTGCTAATGATGGAGTGCAATACCTTAATTCAACTTAATTTCCAGAGCACTTAAATAAATAATAATAATTAAAAAACAAAAAAAAACATCGAAAATAAGGAAGTGAAGTGTTTAGCAAAGTGACTAAACAAAACAAACACACACAAAAAGCCTCGTAATCCATTTATAAATGCATACAATGAGTATTGGCAGCGGCACCAAGTCGAATGGAGTCGCGACATGTCCCGAGGGAAAGAGGAAAGGCAACGGCAGCCACCGACGCCGCGACATAAGAGGAAGTGACGTACGTGATGCCGCGGCAATACGCGGAAGGGAAGTCGCTGCTGCCGCGGCAAGAGCGGAAGTGACGTCACCGAAGCCACGACAGCTGCCGCTGCCGCTAAATGCGCTAGCCCTTTCTCTCACTTTGAGCACGCGAATACAGTAATAGAAACAACGCAACACGCACATTTTTTGTTCTTTTTCTTTCTTTCTACAGAGCAGACACTTCACGGAACGTAAGGAGCGGATGTACGAATTTTAGACTTGGGGAAATTAAATTTTAAACCAAGGATAAAAATATGGCTGTTTTCTTTCTGAATTTTAGACTTAAGACTTTTTTTTTTTAGACCCCGCGGGAACCCTGTAAATACAGCTGCAGGTTAGGATTTTTTTTTACTGCGCTGAAAGACATTTGCTGTGCGCTGAGGTGGTGAGAGCACTGCGCGATTGCGCAGGCGCGCAGTTTAGAGGGAACATTTCTTGTCAATGCAAAAAAAAAAAGAAAAGAAAAAAGCACCACATTACATTACCAGCTTGATAAGAGTAGGAAAAATACCACTGCTAATTTTTAGACAAAATACTCACTCGTGTTGAACTTCCCTCTCAGTCCACTCGGGTCTTGCACTCATGTAAAGCCGATTACTGTAGATAGAAGTGCACACAAACTTGTCAATGAGAGAAACAAAAAAGTGGATTCCCCCCCAATTTCAATATAGTTCCTGGTTTTAAGTCAAAATACACCAAGGAAGAATTGAATTGCAGCATATCTAAACATCCACTGTTAATACTGGTTGAAGACATTTTAACAATTGAACAATAAAGCAAACAATTTGTAACGTAATATAACTTACTTGTTTTCTGGTAAATCGCTCCTGACCTACAAAAAGACAAACAATGGTGATCAAATATATTGACAATAACCAGAATACATACCTAATGATACACAACTATGAAAATATTCTACAGAGATATAAAATATATGCATATCTTACTTACAGGTGTCCTGTAAACATATGTCACTTCCTCCTCTGAAATAGGGAGGAGAAAAAAAAACACATTTTGTTGTCAAGACAAGCGATGTAATTTAGAGATGACCAAATCAAAAAGCATCTTGCTGGATATCTTGGGAATGTTCTCATGCAGCAACCAGTCCAGGGTGTCCCCCGCCTACTGCCCAGAGCCAGCTGAGATAGGCGCCAGCAGCCCCCGCGACCCTTGTGAGGAATAAGCGGTCAAGAAAATGGATGGATGGATGTTCTCATGCAGTGAAATACCCAAGACCGTTGACGTTGTCTCATTGGGTTACAAAGTTTTGTAGGTCTTAAAATAAAATCTTTTGATTTTATTTTTATTTTTTTAATCACAAAGATCCAATTATATTGTTTCCTCTTTGCTTGTGTTAAACACGTGACAATAATACTAGTACTTGGCAAGATTGTGACAAGGCAAAAGTTGTCCAACTTCCGCTGAACTGGATTACTGTGCAGTTGAACCCATTACTCCTTCAACTATCCGTAAAGTTTAAAGCTCATAATTATGATGTCATAGGCAAGTTTATTTTTGTGGCAGAAAACGTGTTTCAAGTGTGGACACTATGTATTCTCTTGAGCCTTTCATGAAAATGACTTGGAACTACAACAGTTGCATGTTGGGAGAATATAAAGTGTTTTTTTGTTTGTTTGTTTTTTTGTTTTGTTTTTTTAAGGGGGCATAGTTAAGGGCGAGCAAATTACTAAAAAGTCAACATAAAACATAAGAGAAAAGATGTGCATTAAACAACTTGACCTTCTTCTCTGTAGTAGGTTTTGTCCGGTCTTGTGGGCAAAGCTTTTTTCCCTTTGGCCATCGCTTCTCTAATTTTCTTCTCGTACAAACTTCGGGTGGAATCTTGAGTACAAGAGAAACATTGAACGAGAATAATAGTGAAGAGAAACCCGGCGCAAAAACAATGCCACGTGCGTAAATGCTCACCGACGACAGGACCATGTTTTATCCCGTATTCATCAAGCAGGCCGCGGATCTCGTCATCAGACTTGGCGCTCAGTGTATACATATTGGGTCTGTAGATTACTGCCTTACGTGGAATTAATGTCTCGGTTGCTAAAAATAAATACGCTTGCCAGTCCTCGCCAAACCTGCTGACGCTCCTTTTCCTGCGTCGCTTATCGTCCGTGTACTTTCCAGCCCAAGAGTGTGTAGTATCTACAGTCGTCTTTTTTCGTCCTGATTAAAAGAGAAACTATCGCACCACCGGAGTGTTTATTTTATATTTGAGCGAACTTTCCCCTTCCGTTACGCCGACGTGAGTGAATAGTTCTTCCAAACCACCCCCCTTGTTTGCCCTGAACATAAAAGCAATCGCACCCCCGGAGGGTTTACTTCCGCGTTCTTCCCCGCCCCCCTTTTTTTTTTTTTTTTTTTTTTTTTAACGCGGTCTTCCCGAAATGCAGCCCCGCCAAGTGGCTACTGGTGGTAATCATCACGTGTTAGTCTTTTAGCTCTGGATCCATCCATCCATCCATCCATCCATCCATCCATCCATCCATCCTCACTCGGGTCCCTTTATTGACACGCAAACAAGCAGGTTAAATATGGTTTATTATACAGGTTTAAGGGGACATGTGTGTAGTATCAATTCAAAGTAATTAATTTTGGTAACTTGTTTCTAGCACATGCACCTAGACAGTATCGATAAGTGATGAAACACATTGAAAGTTTTATTTTCATTTGAGTTTACTGCTGCGGGAATGGACAAAAAGAGTTGTGATACATTCTTTGGTGTTTTTCACTAGAACACATAGTTTTAAGTTCAATGCCAATTAATATTTGAGGGCAGAAGAGCAAAAGCCAATAATATACAATATAATTGCAAGAGAACAGAGCACATTCTGAATAGTAATTTTAATTCATTAAATAGTTTAAAAATAAAAAAAAATAAAAAAGTGTAGCTGATTCCCAGTCTACAGCTCACTGCGCAGAAGGTAATGGTGGTTTGGCTTCAGGTCGACCTCAACAGGGAAATGGTCGCTCACCGCTAAGGCCTAAAATTTCAGCACAAGGAGCTGTTGAAACATTTCATAAACAGGTGCCCTTCGATACATTATATCAGGGGTGTCCAAACTTTTTCATTTGAGGGCCACATATAGAAAATCAGAAGGACGCAAGGGCCACATAATGTTATGAAGAGAAATTGTGTTTAGTCCTAAAAATTGTACAAATAATTTATTTGTGCTTTTGCATATTTAGACAAATGCTACAGTATATAAACCAATTTATTTGTAATACGGCAGTAAGGTTATTTATAGTTTTGTAATTTTTCATTTTATCGGTCGTTAGTTTTTATTAGTTTTCAGGGTGGTTTTGTTAGTTTTTATTAATTTAGTTCTTTAAAAAATGCTTAGTTTTAGTTTAGTTTGTTAGTTTCAGTATTAGTATTATTATTTTTTTTATTATTAAAAAAAAGATGTGTATTACTTGTGCGCAATATTTAAAAAACACCATGGGAGCAACGTCATCTGAAGGTGCTTTTCCATTGGCTGCTGCTAGATGACGTCACTTCTGTGTGACATACTTTTAAACGTCATTATTCTGGTTTATATCAAAATAAATCTACTAAAAATTACATTTAAAATCATCCCCAAAGGCTCATGCATTAAATTAATTACCAAAGCCTAAAACGAAGGACGTTTGCTATAATTATAGTTAGTTGTGTAAACATAAAATGTAGTTTCAGTTAGTTTTTGTTTTTTCAAAAAGCATTTTCGTTTTTATTTTATTTCGGTAAGAATATTGTTTTTTGAATTTTAGTTTTAATTTTTTCATTTGTTTTAGTTAACTAAAATAACCTTTAATGGCACCTGTTTTCCGATACCCTCTTTGACCATCTGCAAACATTTTTGTTTTGTTTATTTTATTTGAACGGAGTCAAATGCCATTTTTAGCATATGTCGCGGGCCACTGAAAAATGGACGGCGGGCCGCAAATGGCCCCCAGGTCATAGTTTGGACACCACTGCATTATATCATAGAAAAGTTAATTGATTACAGTAGTTCAATTGGAAAACAAAAAACACTCATAAAGACTGATTAAACACAATTAAAAAAAAAAAAAAAAAGCTTGTAGGCAAATTTCTACCTAATTTACATTATATCTTATGCAATATTCAACACATTTTGTTTAGGAGGACTTGGGTTTATTGTTAGGTGTACGCTATAATCATCAAAATTACACAAAATAAAATCATGAAATATTTCACTGTGTGTAGTGATGCTACAGTATGAGTTGAGTTGACCTCAATGAATTCAACTACATTTTCCATGCTATTCTACTTCATTGAGGTGCACCTCAATTGTATTGTTGTATTGAAACCCATTTGAGACATATTTACCTCATCCTCTGTCAGCTGAAAAGTCTCTTTAAAGTTGAACGGCTGAGCAGAGCCGGGCACAATGGTGGAAATAATCTCACGTCCGTGGACGATGATCCTGAATTGGGGATTGAAATAGTCCAAAATCATACACAAGACTGGAGCGGAGATTTGAATCTGGGACCTCTCTCGAGTGAGAGAGATGCGAGGCGTGCTAAACATCAAATAACCTAAAAAATAACAAAAAGCAGTATTTTTAGGTCCAAATCCCAAACCATTCCCCGCCATTAGTGTAGGGTGATGCACTGCGACACCGCACGCCACTAATTCCGACCTGTCGTACGCACAGTGTGTCTTCTCCCGAACGGTCGTGTCCTGCTCATCTCCGATCAGCCACCGAAATTTCGGATTGCTTCGCAGGCGAACAGCTCGCAGGCCCTTGATGGTGACGTAGCCGCAGGCGGCGTTCAGGTCGCCCAAGATCATCACGTTCTGGCCCAATGGAAAGTTTCATCATCAAGCATATGGACACACTGTATGTACAGTGTTGTGGAATTTTCAGCAGTTAGGCGAGATGAATGAAACGGTCTGGAAAACAATTTGTCTTTTGGGTTCCCAGCAGGCTTATCAGTAAAGGTCACTTTGTTATTGCTTTATGTACAAGAAAGGAAAAGCCCATTGCTAAAATATATACAGGTGTCCACAACGTGCTAAATAATTATTTTCCATAACAACAGCATCATTTATATTTAGAGAAGGGGGGGGGAAAGCACCTCTGTCTTCCATTTCCTGTAGATCTCCCTGAACACGATGTACAGCTCATCCATCTCCTTCATGGCACTTTTGGGACTGGTGTGCTGACCAATGAGGACGAGATCCTTCATGACTAAAACAGAAACAAGTGATGATGATTCTCAATTATTGTAATTTATTGTATAAAAGATTAAAACAAGTTCCATTCACGCTGTAGTAAATCAATGTAATCTGTGTTCATTGAGCCATCAATTACTGCATAATGATAAGCAAATTTATTTCACCACCATCCGGGTCACGGTACCAATTGAAAAGTTCAGGGCTAACCTTCATCCGGTCCTTTTTATATTTAATATTATACTAACAGTAACTGTATTTTCTCAGTTGAAATATTTAATGGCCTTTCTGCCAGATGCGGAAGAAGGTCTAATCTGTCCAAAATGGTTCCTACTCTTGTATCGTCTTGGCCGCCCCCCACGCAGGAGGGGGGTGGGGGTGGGATGCTCAGCCTAGCCCATCTGACCTTAATACATTTACAGCATCAGTCACTGCCAAAACTTTCTGTAATGGTTAATATGTTATCCATATATTTTCAAATTTCTGTTTTACACACAAAAAAAGAAAGAAAAAACAGTCAAGCACATTATTATTGTTTGGATTAACATGTCAAATGATAGCTACGTATACTTACTTGTATTCCTGAAGAGAAACTCTTGTTTAGGTGGTTGAATATCATGCTTGTTTTATTGATTCTGACTTCTTTGCAAAACCACCTCAAATTTGGGTACAACAATTTCATTTTCACTCATTCCTGTTCAAAATACTGACACATGCTGACAGCTCCCTGAAATTGAAAATCCACACAAAAGCACTTGATGATACCAGATGGTCTAAAACAGATTTTCTAAGCACGAACAGTCGATGTTGATATTATGTTGGTAAGTGATAAAAACCTACACTGTATATTGTCGATGGAAGTTATTTCATTACTCTGTCTGACTGCCAGCTTTCCTTTTTAGTCATCTTCCATAAACCCATTCCACTTCCTTGGCACTACAGTGGAGAAAGACAGCGCCCCCAAAAACAAAATAAATGTCATCATCATCACCTCATTGCATTTGCCCATGCTTTATATTACAGTGGTGGCACCATGTCAAAATAAATAAATAAAATAAAATAAAATAAAATAAAATAAAATAAAATAAAATAAAATAAAATAAAATAAAATAAAATAAAATAAAATAAAATAAAATAAAATACACCACCAACAACAATAATGAAAATATTATGCTATATTGTTCTGTTATTTAAAAACAACAACAAAATAGTAAAATTAATAACGCATGCGGCTCTTTCTGGTGTCCATGACTTGACCACCAGTGGGCAGTGTAATGTAGTCTTACTCAGATCCGTATCTCTAGTCTTACTGAGAAACGAAGATGAATTTAATAACTACGGTGACTGAGTTAGCTGCTGTAATATTAGTCACTATTCACAGAAGAAAAAAAAGAAATATAGGCCTGTGAATATTGTTGTATTGTCTGGATTATATAAAGGTTTAAAAAGTCACAACAAAGTAGCCAGTATATGGTGGTTTCCTTGTGTTAGCATTAAGCTAATAGACTTAAAAGACAAAATTATGTGGTGTTTTTAACTATAAATTTTGTAATTCTCTTTATTTTATGTTGAGTAGCTTGATGGTAAACTTCAACTGGGAGTGGCATGAAACAAATTGAACTTTTTTTTTTTTTAAATTGTGTACTATCTGGCATACAAATCAGTTTAATTGACTGCCATCATACAGCATATCCATTTTTTGCTTGCAACTCAAAGCAAAAAATAAAAATAAAAATCTCCAAAACCTCATGAGTTGGGCCATTTGTGTCTCAAGGCACCACTCTATTTTCTTCTTCTTTTTTTTTGTTTCATACATTCTCAAAGAAACTTGATGTAGTGTATGAAAATGTAGTGTGTTTATCTTACGAGTGGTCGGGGAGTGAAAGCGAACGATGAAAGGCTCTCTGGAGAAGACATCCGTGTCATTAATGCCCTGCACCTCTAGTTTAGGATACTGATACTGATCCTTCACCTTCAGCACATTGTTTCTGTGGTGATGAGAGGGGTCAAATGGTGACATTAGGCTTACCTGGCACTGACCTTTTGACGGAAACACGTGGTTTTTTTTTTGGTTTTTTTTACTGTACCTGTAAATGTAGACGTACTGTTCCTTGTAGCTTTTTCTTCCCAGCCTCTCGCTTTCTATGTAGGAATACGTGTTGGAATTGTCAAACCTGTGGAAAAAAAGTCGACTAGTGTATAATTCGGCATTTAGCTTTAAAAAAGTAGAAAGGAAGGACTGATATAGTGACCTTTGAGTCACTCCTTATAATCCCTCCAATTTTACCAACCCGTTAAGATCTTTCACCAAGGTTTGTATTGCTCGTCCTTTTGCGTCACGGACCTCCTGAATGAGACACAAGTCGCATCGGGATAGAATCTTGGGAAGAAAACAGCCCAAAATCAACTGTCAAGTTTTGTGACAATGTTGCTCTGATTACATTTACCTTCAGTAGAATGCCCATGACCTTCTTATTGTTTGCCTTGGATTCTCCAAAGCTCTGAACGTTAAAAGCGCAGATCTTCATTGAAAAAGTTGCGTTCAACACGCACAGCCCCACCGCACACAGCAGACCCGTAGTCCTCATCTCGTGGGTAATTATTGGCTTGTAAATTATAGAAAACTTAGCGTGATGCCCTCTCCACAGGCCCAGTGCATCCTCTTACCTCCACTTTGAGCGCACACGTCAGCAAGCTCCAGCAAGGGTGGGATCCGTGTGGTGAGTGACAGGGAACGTGCAGGTAAACCGCAGGTTTGTGTGCTGCTGGATGTGCTGTGTCAGTGCCAGGTGACAATAGAGCTTTATCTGGAACTGTTAAAAGCCACTCACTACAATCAACAATGTCCACATGACCACAAACACAATTCACCTTTGAGTGTGTTGTCTCTTTTTTTTTAGGAAAGTTGATTGTTTTGTGGGTGTTGCAGTCCACACTTGACGAGATCAGTCTAAATAATTTCTACCCTAGAATATTTTAGTGCAGGTCTGACAGAAACAGTGGTAAAATGATCCACTCGCACACTTTAAAATAGGTTATTAGTCATCATTATTATGATCGTCATCATTGTTTTATATACATATTCATGGTTAAACCTTTAACAACATTAATAATTATAAAATGGAAAGAGAAAATGCCATTGCAATAACTTTGCATTACAAAATATTTATTGTAAAATAAAAAAAATGATTTCATTATTATTTTTTGTAATTATGTTTAGTAGTAGTAGTTGTGTTAATGTGAATACTACTATTACATTGTATAGTATATGTATTGTAAATTATAAATATTTAAGAACATACTATTAGTAACAGTAGTATTAGTGATATTACTATTATTCTTAATAAGTAAATATATATATATATATATATATATATATATATATATATATATATATATACACACATATACATATATATATATATATATATATATATACACATATACATATATATATATATATACACACACATATACATATATATATACATATATACACACATATACATATACATATATATATATATATATATATATATATATATATATATATATATATATATACATATATATATATATATACATATATATATATACATATATATACATATATATATACACATATATATACACATATATATATACATATATATATATACATATATATATATACATATATATATACATATATATATACATATATATATATACATATATATATATACATATATATATATATATATATATATATATATATATATTTCATCTATGAAATATGAGTCAAAATATTATGAAAATTTAGGGAACGTCAGATGTTAAATTAGATAGATTAATATTTCACACAGTGGTTAGCACGTCCGCCTCCCAGCACTTAGTACTCCGGTTCGAGTCCAGGCTCTGCGCTTCCTGGGTGGAGTTTGCATGTTCTCCCCGTCCCCGCGTGGGTCTTCTCCGGGTACTCCGGTCTCCTCCCACATTCCAAACACATGCATGGCAGGTTAATTGGGCGCTCCAAATTGTCCCTAGGTGTGCTTGTGAGTGTGGATGGTTGTTTGTCTCTGTGTGCCCTGCGACTGGCTGGCAACCAGTCCAGGGGGTCCCCCGCCTACTGCCCAGAGCCAGCTGAGATAGGCGCCAGCACCCCCCGCAACCCTTGTTAGGAATAAGCGGTCAAGAAAATGGATGGAATATTAATACAGTGGATCCCTGTATATTTGTGATCCAGCACACAAGGATTCACCTATTCGCTGATTACTTTCCAATATTTTTTTGTCATAATTTTAAATATGTATTTCAAAATATTATTATTAGAGGTTTATCCCCATTTCCCAAGATGCAATATATGCTATTTGCAGGTCCCTATCTGCTGAAAAAGTGGGGGTCCATTCTGGTAGCAATCATAATCTATTCAAAAACAACAACTATGGCGTTTTTACTGTAGAAAAAATATATAATTTTTAATATCACACACTTTAAAATTCTGGAAAATATCAACAACATGATCACACTGGTCACACTGGCCGAAAACATCCTGGGTGTTTGGGAAAGACCATCTGCATGAGATAATTCTCTATTCGTCTCCTTATGTCAAAGTAGAAGTCTTGTAGTTTATCTCCGAAAAGTGGATGCCACGAATGCAATATGGCAACTCCGGTCACAGCCCCAAGCAGCAGCAGCAGCAGCAGCAGCAGAACAAGGAACATGCACGGACTCCATCTGGTGACGCGCCACGTCTGCAAAAAGAGGGAAGAAAAATGCTTCAGCTGCATCAGCGCTTGTCAACATCGGGTATCCCAGCTACACACGAGTGAAAGTTAATGTCTTATCTGTCATTACAATTAAGGTAGCTTTTAAAGAGTGTTTTTGAGCTGCCAGTGTACAGTATGAGCATTGAATAATCATCTGCAGGTCTAAACAAAATCCACGCACACACACACATACCGCTTTGCTGCGGTGGAGGGCGAGTTGCCCGAGCTCTTCCCTGCACTGCGACAGTCGAACCTGACTAGACTGAAACTCTTGCTCCATGGTGTGCAGCTCAGTCAGCAGGGCCTCACACTGTGCAATCATACACATTGACAGGCAATTTAGAGTCTTCAAAGAACCTAACATGCTACTGTTCATTATATGATTGGGCTCTCGGAGGACGGACTTAAGAGAAAACTCCCAAAAGCGCACAGACCGGCTTAAAAGGACAATTGAATCCATAACAGCAATCACAAATTCTTATCTAGCCATCCATTTTCCATACCGCTTAACCTCATTAGGGTTATGGGTGAGTGGGAACATATCGCAGCTAACTTAAATCTTCATTCCGCATTCAAATTAATGGAAATGCTGTTAATGTGTTCCCGCTCCCATCCCCCCTTCAAACAAACAAACAAACAAACAAACCCATGTTTGTAATGTGTATAAGTATGTTATAAAAACAGAGTAAGTAGATAAGTAGCTGCACATAAGGAAATTGTGAAAGTTTTTGCTACGAATAGGACATTGTGCTGATCCTTCTTGGCCACCTGGGGGCAGTATAATGCATACATACGGCTATAGTATACGTGGTCGCTACTCAGAAAGAGGCAGTAATTTTAACCATCAAGGATGAATAATACACTATTCGTTAGCCTCTATGGCATTTTCCATTAAATGTTAGCAAAAAGCTATCAGACTTTAGGGTCAAGTTGTGTGTTTGTTCTAATAGACGAAGTGTAATTGTTTTAAGTTTAGTGTGTGCCTTTTTTGGAAGAATGTTTCACAATACTCTAAGCTGCTGCTTTTTGTCAAGTGAGTTAAGTTCACTGCCGCCATACGGCACTCAAATCTAAAAATTCTGCTTGTAAATCAAAGCATAAAATTAGCCGAACTACTAGCCTGAAAAAGCTCATCTACGAATGTTTTAAATCAAACGTGGCCCATGAACCAGGATGAAGCCTGACAACTAACAAACACGCAACACTCTTTGACATGTGGCACTGAATCAAAAGCGACTGTGTTATTGTCCTAATCACCTCCTTCTCCTTGGAGCGGAGCTCCTCCTGAGTGTAATGAAGCTGCTCCTCCACACTGCAGTCCCCCTTTGACAACGCTTCTCCTTCCTCGGGTGTACTCTGAACGCTCGCATCCCTTTTCTCGATTCTGCTGTCTAAAAGAAATGATGCGTTGTTACGTGAATTCTCCATGTCCGGTGGGGTGAGGGGAAAGCAAAGTACAAATACTTAGCTATTGTGCTTGAGCGCCTTTTTCAGGTATCTTTAAGAATTAAAGTATTTTTTGTCTGCGGATGATGGCAAGATGTAAATAGAAAGTAAAGTCAAGTCAATCGCTGTTGAGATCTTGATTAAGATCTTGGGGATTTAGAGGGCAAAACAAACAGGGTTAGCAACAGGATATATATGTATTTTTTTGGTTTACTTTTACTTCAGTCAAGGACTTAAGGCAGTAGTTGTCATTTTAAAAGTAAAAAACTATCTGTATTTCTACCCACAGTAAATACAGTACGGAAGAGGATTAAGGGCCAGTGAAGTGAAGAAGAAGAAAAAAAAAAAGAGGTTGGCAGGATTTTAACTTTATCCCCAGAATTCTGACTTTAAAGAGAAAATTCACTGGAGAATTCTGACTTTGTGACGTAGAGCTATGAATTGTGGGGGGAAGTCAGACAGTCAAAATTTTGAGAATAAAATCAGAATTCTCACTTTAATCACAGAATTCTCACTTTAAAGTTAGAATTCAGAATTCTGACTTTAATCACAAAATTCTCACTTTCACGTCAGAATTCTGAGAATAAAGTGAGAATCCTGCCAACCCTTTTCTTTTCACTTCACTGACCCTAATCCTCTTCCGTAATGCAGAGTTTGAATAATATATTTGCCACTTTTGGCCATGCCATGTTTCCCTTTGAGCAAAATTAAAGGTGGTGGGTGGGGGCTTACCGCTAAAGTTCTGCTTTTCGTCAATCACAAACTGATAGTATTCCTGCTGCAGGTCTTTGTTCTCTCGTTTCAGTGACACCAGCTCCTCAGTCAGCGTCGCTTCTCTGGCCCGGAACAGCTGCGTGCGCGCACCAGCACTTGACAGTTGAAATGTTGGCCCACTCGTACAGGAGACTATTATGCGTCTGTGGTACCAACCTCAATCTGCACTTCCTGCTCTCGTGCTCGTTCAGCACTGCGGTCCAGTTCCTGTTGGAGTTTCTGACTTGTGAGCGTCAGCTCCTCGTAAAGGCTCTGCAGCCTCACCACGTCCGCTTTGGCAGTAGTCAGCGCTACCTGGTGACACAGATTTGGAAAAGCACTTTGAGCTACGGTATAGCAATATCATTGACCTAGCTAATATCTGACCTTATCTTTGACCTTGCCACGTGAAAACATGTAAAAGGCATACAAATACATACCTGGGATTGAATGACTGGATTCTTCAAAGACACAAGTGCGACAGCTTTGCTGAGTTCCTCATTTGTCTCCAGGATGACCTTCTGAGTCTTTTCTTCAAACGTCACTTTCTGCTTCTTCATTTGGAGCGCCAGTTTCATTGACGTCTCCTTGGGAAACTTCTATAAGGACACGCATGCATTGGCAGAAGAGGAGAGCAGAAGAATATCAGAGAAGAACATCCACCTTGACGGAAGCGGACTCACGTTCTGAGCAGGTGTCATGATTGTCAGAGATGATTGCCAGTAGTAATGCAGATTACTGAACACAAGTGTTGCTTGCGTCTAAAACGATGACTCTTCTTGTCTTATCTTACTTATTTCCGTCCAATCGACTAGGTTAGATCGAACTTGCCAGCAAAGACGTGGGCCACAAATGATTATTATTTATTTATTTTTTTTAATTGAACAGATGGGCCAGGTCAGGGCCAAGGACAGATTTGGTAAGAATAAGTAAAATTGTACATTATAAATAATATTCATAAACATTATTATATTTATTACATTAAAATATTTTTCATTATTATAACATGTATATGCATATATATTAGGGTTGTTATACCCCTAATATGTGTGTATATTCTATAATACAACCAATGCAAAATAATTACACAATCATTATATGAATAAAATAATTCACACTGTCTTTTTTTGTTTTGTTTTTGTTATTCATGATAAATTTAATTGACCAATTTTGTACTATGATAACATGTTAGATCAGTGGTGGGCAAAGTTGTTCCTCAAAGGCCGCAGTCCTGCAGGTTTTGTATGTTTCCCTGCTCCAACACAGCTGATTCCAATCAACAGGATCGTTATCAGGCTTATGGAGAGCTTGCTGATGAGCTGATCATATATAGGGTGTGTTGGGAAACTTCCAAAACCTGCAGGACGCCAGCACTCGAGGACCGAGTTAGATGTTTATTTTACTCTTCTTTAAAAACTATTTACAACTTGCTTTATTCTGTTTAAAAAAAAAACAACAAAAACCATTTGCTCTAGCAGAACAGCTTTTTGTGAACAAAATACTTTTTTTTTTTGGATCTGTCTGTGATGATTGGTGTCGTACTTTTGAGTCCCATACTTTTGAGTATGATTTGACAAGAAGCTCTGCGTCAAGATGAAGACAACTGTGTTAGCGTCTTGCTAGCCACGGACTGGTTAGCTTCCATATGCTTATCACTTATGATCCAAAAGTAGTGTTTGGTGTGTCAAGTTTGAGGGTTTTTCATTACGTTAGTGGTGGATTCAAATTCATACTCATGGTTAATGTTAAAAAAATGTGTTGCATGGGGTACTCCTCATTTGTAATCAATTAAGGGAATGTTTTATTGTTTTTAATCAATATTTGGATGGTTTATTTCTGCTTATAATTGTGTGATAATTTTTATTGTTAAACGGTTTTATTTTGGCAAGAGTTTGGATTGGGAAATTCACTTTTGAAGGTTAGCCAAATCAAATTTGACCAACATCACAGAATAGATTGTGGTCAACTTTGAGGTACTGTTGTAAATAATAATAATGGGGTGTTTTTTTACCTGCAGGCAAGCTTGCAGCTGTGATTCCAGAAGCTTAATCCTGTTCCTCAGCACATCCTCACTGCAGCGAGCCTGCGGGTTTAGCAAAGAAACGACTAGCTGTCATGCTGCACCTTGAAATGAAATGGCTCATGTGGAAGGATAACAGTTCATAACAACAAACATCATTAACTAATTCACTCCCAGCCATTTTCACTGAAGCAACCCCTTCACTCTCGGCTGTTTTACTTAATATTGGCTGATTTTGGAAGGTCCACAGAATATTGTGTTCTATTGTTATAAAAATGCTGCCACCTGCTGGCTGTTTTTTTTTGTTTTTTGTTTTTGGAATAAGTACCATTGCGTTATGCCACCCCTTCATGTCAACAGCTGCATTAAAGCCTTCTGTATGCTCTTGCATAAAAAAACAAAACAAAAACAAAAATTAAAAAAAATGTAAATACGTTTTTGGGAGTGAAAGACAAAGTATTAAAAAACGTTTACACGTGTTTGGATGTGAATGGGTTAAAAATACTTTCCTAAGTTGAACCACCCATGTAGTATCAGTTACAATTCAGAGTACATTTCGACGTATTTGTATGTGATTCTTTTACTCTACATTGAGCCACTTTTTCTTGATATAAGAATGCCACCCACCCCCACCCCTCCCTGTGTAAGATTGACAACTTGTGCTCATCAGCAGCGACAAGAGCGGAGGCAGGAAAACCACAGAGCTGATCGGCCTTCCTGAAGTGACAGCTGCCGTTCCTCTGCATGCTTACTGTGATGAAAAAGACCTCAGCAGTCTTAAAACACATTCATAGCGCTTACTTTCCATATTGTGTTTAAGGCGTTCTGCAGCTGTGCGCAACACTCATGTAGCGCTGCCACTTTCTTCTTGATGGCCGCCTCCCTCCATAGGCACTCCTTAACAGAAGCACAGTGTCAGATTAGGTTGGAGAAATGACTTGAGGCTGATAGGTGTCATGAAATACAGTGCATGTCACATCACTCTTGTAGGGCGTTTTTTTTTGTTTTTTTAAATTCTTCTGGGAACTGATACCTGAGCAGGGTTAGTTTTGGAATTTTCATTTTACTTAGTTTTTATTACTTTTTTTTTTTAAATTTAATACATAAATTAATAATACAATAAATTTAGTTAGTTTTAATTAGTTTTCAAGGTGATTCTGTTAGTTTTTAATAGTTTTAGTTTGTTTTGTCAAAGTGCTTAATTTTAGTTGAGTTTTAATTAGTTTCAGTATTAGTTTTTTTTTTTTAATGTGGACTACTTGTGTGCAATATTTAATAAACACCATGGTAAAATAAAAAAAAAGTCACGCATTTCTTAACTAACTTTGCATTTCAGCTGAGTTAAATGAAAAAGCAAACAAGCCGAGCCATTGGAGCCAAAAGTCAAGCATGAATTCAGCAAGGAGCGACGTCATCTGAAGGTGCGTTTCTATTGGCTGCTGCTAGATGACGTCACTTTTGTGTGACACACTTTCAAATGTCCTTATTCCGGTTATCGAAACAAATATACTTAAAAAAAATCACAGTTAAAATCATCCCCAAAGGCTTATGTATTAAATTAATTACTAAAGACTAAAACAAAGGACATTTTTGCTATAATTAGTTAGTTTTAGTTTTTGTAAACATAAAATGTAGTTTCAGTTTGTTTTCGTTTTTATAAAAGCATTTACGTTTTTATTTTATTTCGTAAACAAAATTGTTTTTGGAATTTTATTGAGTTTTTTGTTAGTTTTCGTTAACTAAAATAACCTTGCACCTGAGACAAGATGGAAGGAATTATGAACAGTTCCACATACCTGTCAGTTAACATAAAACCTTCCGCCTTCTTCTAACAGCAGATAAAAAGTCAGGAAAAGCCTACTAGAATATCTGAACTTAATATGGAATTAATCAGAGGCAATTTACATGGTTGCAGGTGTGTGCTGATTCCCATTTAACAAAGATTCTACACACATGGCAATGACGTTAGATTTTTTTTTTTTAATTCCTAAAGGATTCCTAAAGTTTCTAAAGGATTATAAACTCTTTTCCAATGGAGTTGTACATATTAAGGTCATATACGCCTGACTACCAGGAAAAAAAATATTGTCCAATCATGTTTATTTTGATATTCTAGAATACTGCAAAATAAAAAAAAATAAAAATAAAAAAAAGTTTTTATTTTTAAGCTATGTGTCCACAACAGAGGACATTTTTTTTTTAACTTAAATGCTAGGCTCAAATACAGTTAAAATAATCAAAATAATTCAAACAATACTTTCATGTGTTCTTAAAAGTCTTATAGAACACATGCTAACAACATTTAAAGCCTAAATTAGTTCAATAAAAAGTGTTATACACTTACTTTTCCTCTTCCCTAAAAAGTGCTTGCACTGAGGGAAGCCCCACCCCTACACATTTGGTATCATTGGAAAGCTCTGAATGTCCTCGATATAGCACACAATGAGTTAATTCAATCGTATGCCTTGGGTGGGAGATATTCAGGTTTAAAAAGGTCCACTATAGAGGACAAATTTGAATTGTTGGAAGTCATGAGGATATTAATGATGAAATCTGTTGTGAAATGATTTATCTTGGTGTTAATGTTTTTATATCACAAAAACCTGGCATTTAAACAGGGGTGTGTAGACTTTTTGAGCTCACCTGCATGTACTCCTGCAACTGCAGAATATCCTGGAAAATACAAATGGAGTTATGACGTACTACCTGTCATGGTTGTCGGTAAAAAATATTAAAAAATGTTTGAGAACTCACTGATTCTTTGATTGTCACAAGCCCCGACCTACATAAGCGATCCAACAAATAAATATAGGTACACAAATTATTTCAACAATTTGGTTCTTTTTTCCACTGCACTGTTTTTAGTGCAGAGATGACACTCACTCTGTCTGGACACTGGCTTCTGTCGTCTTTTGATAGGGAGTCTTTGCATCTTGGTAAAGATAAAGATAAAACACCAGTTTCAGTAGTGTGGAGCAACGCTGCAAATATTTCAATACAAATACTTTAGTACATTTAAGTACATCATACCCTAGTGCCATTCAGCCACCCACCATCTTTGATGTCTATTTTGCTCTTTTCCACCTTCATTACTTCCTCCTGGACCATCATCTTCAGCATCACCTGAGGAGGCAACAAGAGGACTTAGGTGCCTTGCTTTCAATTCACATCTCAAGCACTCTTTAATTATGTACCCTGTAACTGTATTCAAGTAGATTTTCCACATTTCTATGCTTTACTTGAGTACTTCTCTCTTTAACTCTTGACTGACTGAGGTTTTGGGTACTTGGACGGAAAAACGGGGACAGGCTACATGGAGGACCATGAACCAGTCCAAGAAGCATTAACACTAGGGATAGACCGATTATCGGCCGGGCCGATTGTCGGTGCCGATACAGTATTTGGCATGTTGACAAATATTGGCATTGGCCTTTTTACAAATCTGAAGGCCGATAAAGTTGGAATCTCACCGAGCAGTGAATGCGAACGTAGCAAATTTTGAGCATTCATCAGGATTTGTAAGATGTTGACAGACACTTCTTACTTGTTGCAAAGACATTTCCAACATATTCAGACAATTTGTCACTATCTGCGAAGATCTTTTGAACCTTTATGAAAACCCAAAATTAGATACATTTCATTTTGCATACATTTGTCACTGTTGAACTTGAAACTGGGAAGTCTCAACATTTTAATAATTAATTAAATAATAAATAATTAACAAAAAATAGAAATTACGTTGAAATTTTGGAAAACTTTATTTACAGTAATAAACTTTAGAAAACTATTTATATGTTTATTTGTTTATTTATGTATTTATTTATTCACTGCAAACACTGGGAAGTCCCAACACTTTTTAATTTATAAAAAATAATAATTCAAAAATAAAAAATAAATGTAGAAATTATGTTGAAATTTTGCAAAACTTTATTTACAGTAGAAAACTTTAGAAAACTATTTATTTATTTATTTATTTATTTATTTATGAATGTATTTATTTATTTATTTATTTATTTATTTATTCACTGCAAACACTGGGAAGTCCCAACACTTTTTAATTTATACAAAATAATTAAAAAATAAAAAATAAATTTAGAAATTATGTTGAAATTTTGCAAAACTTTATTTACAGTAGAAAACTTTAGAAAACTATTTATTTATTTATTTATTCACTGCAAACACTGGGTAGTCCCAACACTTTCTAATTTATAAAAAAATAATAATAATAATTAAAAATAAATTTTTAGAAATTATTTTGAAATTTTGGAAAACTTTATTTACAGCAGAAAACTTTAGAAAACGATTTATTTATTTATTTATTTATTTATTCACTGCAAACACTGGGAAGTCTCAACAATTTTTAATTTATCAAAAAATAATAATTAAAAAAAATTTAGAAATTATGT
Source organism: Festucalex cinctus (assembly GCF_051991245.1). Lineage (NCBI taxonomy): Eukaryota > Metazoa > Chordata > Actinopteri > Syngnathiformes > Syngnathidae > Festucalex > Festucalex cinctus. Next base: position 36,878,338 of record NC_135412.1, on the reverse strand, counting down.
TGAAATTTTGGAAAACTTTATTTACAGTAGAAAACTATTTATTTATTTACTTGCATGGTTTTGAATTTAGCTTAACACATGCTGATGACCCTGGAAGTTCCTGACATTTTCTGTTAAAATTCTTAATTAAACAAAGCTGTCAATAGACAGCTATAAGTTTAATAAGTTTAAAATTAAAAGAAAGGGGTTTTAATGCTATTATTTTCTCTTTTGCCACAAATGAATATCGGCTTGAAATATCGGTTATCGGCCTCCTTGACGACCAATAATTGGTATCGGCATCGGCCTTGAAAAAAAACAACAACGTATTGGTCTATCACTAATTAACACAACAGATTAGGAGAAACAAGATATTCCACATACATGGCCTTATTACAGATTATTTTATACATTGACTACTACTGCTTGTCATGTGGCAGCCTAACTAGCACAAGCTTCTGACTTGCGAAAATTCTCTGTCAAGTCTGTTGAAACCGGTTGTCATTCATATCAGCTTGAGAACATGTTTTGATGGCAGTTTTCCCCCCATCAGTAAGAGATCAGTAAGTTAATAAGAGGGAAACAACTTTTTTTGTGCAGATAAGTTTTCAAACACAGGTATTGTAGATAATGAACATTAAAAAAAGTTAATTTCAGTTTTTTTAAATACAATTTTTTTACGTTATTATTATTATTATTAGTAGTAGTAGTAGTAGTAGTAGTAGTAGTCGTCGTCGTCGTCGTAGTAGTAGAAGAAGAAGAATCACCACTTACTAATTGTTACCTTACCCGTGTCTTCAATTTTTAAGTATTTGTACTTGTACGTAAGTCGAGCGTATATGTGAGTACTTTTGCCACTTGTGATGTCAAGTGATGAAAGAAAAGAACACACTTACGTCGTCCTTATCAGGGCTGCCACCGTCCCCGAAGCTTATCCACTCTGGCGTGCTCCACGGAGAAACAAAAGCCGAAGAGTAGCAGCTGGAGATGCTGGAGAACCAAGAGCTTCCTGTGGTCGCGAGGAGTGGAGGCTGAGCCCTCCTCCTCATGAACTCTTCTTGCCTCTTATTTTTCAGCGTGTGTTTTAGCAGCGCCGTGTAGTTGTCTCTAGCGGGGATCCGGCATGACGTCACATTCGTACGTCTTCGTAGCTGCTCATGTTTCTCTGCTCTGATCTCAGCTTTGCGATCAAAGTCTCTCACGGGTGACACTTGAAGTCCACGGAGACAAAACACATCCATTGCCCGGGTCAACCAACCCACTTCCTACACACACATACAAACAAATGAGTGTGGTAAAGCTAGTCGCCTTTTCTTTTTACGCGGTCAAGTCAGCCGCACTTCACTTTTTCTGTTCGCCCTTTTGTAGGAGCTTTACCTAAAGTCTGATTTATGCCCCTACGTTTACTCTCCCGTTAATGACCGGCGGAGATCATATGATCTACGCGAGCCATGAATTTTAAGTGCCGCGTAGTTCGTGGCCGGCTGCGGTGGACACGTCGCCAATCCGTCACGAGTAGAAACTATGGAAAGTCGTTTGACTCAAACTGTTTGAGCATTTATTAAATGATTGTGTACAAATGTTGAGCAAGAAAACTGTATTTCATTTTGTAAATACACCAAATTAACAGTTGATAGTGCCACTATGAGGGCATTATAGTGCTAGTTTGGAAATGGTGAAATGTGCACGTTAATGCACAGTCAAAGAAAGGTTTTCTCAGAATGCAGAAATTAAGACCACCTACCACGCCATCTCATCCAGAATGGAGCACTCTTCATGCAGCTGTCTTGTCTTTCGCACGTAACTCTTTCTGATGAGAATATTTTTTTTCAGGAAGTCGAGGGGACTACAACGTCATATCTTCCTCTATCGCAACAGCCACTCATGCCAAACTGATGCATTACCAGGGTGGGCCCACAGATTACAGATAGACAAACCCCTAGTCTGCATGCAACACACAGCATTTGGGGAGGGAGACTTTAGGTAATATTTTACAGTGCTTTAATTAGTTTTCTTTTGTTGCAAATTCATTCACTTCTTTGTTTTTCTCCAATTTCTAACTTTACTTTTTGATGTCATTCACCCCATCCTGTGTGGTCTAGGCCTAGCTACATCACCAACATATAAAACATCAGAGAGTGAGTTCGGGGATTACTCGGGGGTTGCTAGGACATCGGATAAGTGCACATTTGCCTCATAGTTTTGAGGTTTGGCGTTTGAATTTCAGCTCCTACCTTCCATTTGCTATTTCTCCCTGTGCTAATAATGACCGTTGGCCAACCCTCTTGTTAATAACACTATATCGCAACAGCATAATCTAGTGGTAATTGTATGTAAATGCAGTTTGCATATTATGATCTCGCGACATGTCAGTGGAAGTTCTCGTTCTGTCCGCCATCGTTGCTGCTCTTTGCAGAAGGGCACGAAGAGACCGGAACACGGTGCCCGTTGTTGTGAGCAACTTGGCTCCTCATTCGTTTAGTATGCTGTCCAGGCTTGTTATCGCTTCAGGTATGAACTCATCGGGTATTATAAGTTAACGTAGAAGAGTAACTCAACCAGGCCGCGACAAAGGAGAAGCACATATTGTGCTTAAAGCTGAAGGGTAAAGAGAAGGCCGCGCGTTGAATGAGTGTCAAGCTAATGCTAATGCTCAGCCAGGATGACTTCTAAGCACGCTCAACGCAAAACATACATAGGAGTTTCAGTTTGTCAATGCGGTGCATATTTTTCTTTGCGTTTCAGCAGACGACGCAATAGTTTTGCAATAAATTGTACGTGGCGTGATTAGCTCAATGCTCTACAGTAGATGTCACCTTCTTGACGGCAAGCGTTGGGGACTGACTGTTTCATTTACTTGGTCTTTTTTTTATATATATATATATATTTTTTTTTTAGCCATGCCACTCACATACGATTTACATTGTGCATCAATTATGCCCTCCTTGGGCATTTTTCTAAATTTTCTCTCTTTTAAAAAATGGCGATCATTTTGGCTGAGTTATTATTACCTTGTGGCATGGAACGTTGTAAATGCACGGTGGTGCCTCATAGGGCTGTCAACGATAACACGTTTTGCTTAACGATAAATTGCCCCAGAAAATGTTGCTTTAACCGATAATTAATATAGTATTGCAGTTTTTGTATCATTTTTTCCAAGTAATATAATGATAAAATGGTATAATTAGGCAATTATACTATTATATATACTTATGCTGAGGGCAACTTTGCCCCCAAAAAAGTGCACCCAAAGTAAATTTATAGCTGATCTTGAAACATTTGGAGTATCAGCATAGTTTTGGTCTCTTTTTGAAGATAACATTTTGACTTTTTCTCCCAAACAGTCAGAATCCGTGTAAGTGCTTCTGTCACTGAGGCATGGATGTTTGAATACAGAAAAAAAAGCGCAAATTTTCTGTTTGTCTAATTTCTTTTTACAAAATCTGCCTTGAAAATTAATTTAGAATGTTAATTAGGACTTGAAAACACTACACGAGCAAAGCTTGAGGTCAACCCTAGTTCCAGTTCAAATTTGACAATAATCCTACAAAAATGAGCATTTTACTCATGTTTACCTAAGAAAAGGTACAGGCGAACCCCAAATTTTGGGTGGCCTGTGTGAAAAAAGGCTGCTATTCTGGAATGCTTCAACATACAATAATGATCTTGGGCTCTAATGAAAGCTTAGACTTGGGGCTTGGGCTGCACGATATTTGAAAAAAGGAAGAATTTTCACTAGATGACTCGAATAGCTGTTTGGGATGAATTTGTTTCACTCACCATGACGGCACCATTGTATTCTTCTAATATCAAACACGCATTGCATTTGGTTTCCGTTGTAATGAATGGAAGTAATTTTTTCAAATTGTCTTAGGAATGTGGCAAATACAAAAAAAAAGAAAAAAAGTCTACAGTAACTAAAGTCTCCAGGCACAAGTAATCAATAGAAAAAAAGTAATTTTGGGGGTTAGCGACTCCTTTAATGTTTTATTCCAATGCAAAAACGCTACTTCTTACCATGATCTTACCACGAATATTTGTCTTATTTCTAATTCAATTATTATTATCATTAGCATTATAATAGATGCAAATTGTCTAAAAACAAGTTACTTTTTCGGTATTAAGTCTTGTCTTAAATGTAATGAGATTTGTTTGGAACATAAATTAGACATTTTAACTTAAATAATAATAGTAATAATAATAATATTATTATTATTATTATTATTATTATTATTATTACATAAATATTAGTGTATTAACCACTGACTGATATTAACTTACCAACTGCAAGATGCAGCCTGTGACCAAAGCACTCCGGCTTGGTCCGCTCGTGTAAGGCAGTTGCTTACACCATGTTTGTAGTATTCTGTCTGATGGCATTTCTTACCGCGTGCCGAGCGTTGCCGAGCGTGTGGATTATTATTATTATTTTTTTTTAAATAAATAAACCCCTCTTTAGTTACTGAGTTGAATGACACCATGTATTTCGCCAGGTAAAAAGTTATTATATACATGATTTTGTCGGTGCTGTTTGTACTTCATATCATAAGTTGTTGTGTTGGCAGTGGCGTCTAATTGTTTTTTGAGTAGATGAAGCTTTACCTCGTGTCCCACTTTGAGTTTGAACTGGTCATACAGGAGCTTGTGATGGCGATTCAAATAGTCGGACAGGTTTGTTGTATTACCTCGTGTTGCGGCAACAACGGCGACTGTCGGCAGAGGATCTTCTTTTTATAGCCGAAATACTTCCATATTACGTGTGTTGGCCTTCTTTTGGCAGTAAATCTTTAACTTCCACTTCTACCGCTCTCTCCTCATGTGCATGTCGCCTACTAGTGTTTTCAGAGGAGACAGCTGTGAGAGTGGAAGGGGGGGGAGCCAGTGACCGATTAGTAGGAGGCAGGGGGCACGTGAGGCAGGCTGTGCAGAGTAGTTTGCTGCTTTTATGAAGCAAAACAAACGTTTGCTTGCTCTAAAAAAAAAAAAAAAATAGATGAAAACATCACACGTCTTTGCGACGTGGCTATCGCACATGCACACCTCGCAATCGCGATGTTCAAACGGTATATCATGCAGGTACCTAGTACCTTTTAACAGAATAAATGAAAACAAAGAATCGTAAAGTAGAAAAAACATTTATGTATATTTATTAGGGATAGACCGATTATCGGCCAGGCCGATTATCGGTGCCGATATTTGGCAGTTTCACAAATATCGGTATCGGCCTTTTGACCAATCTGACAGCCAATAAAGCGGGTATTTTGAACACATTATGATCATTTTAAACCTTCTGCAAAAATCTTTTGAAACTTTTTATGAATCCTGTTGAAAACCCCAAATTTGCTGCGTTTGCATTCATTTTTTGCACAGTGAAATACAGGAACTTTTCATTCATGGATTTATTTCAATTTCCACTTTATAAATAATGATGCTGACACTGGGAATTCACTTCAAAAAGTTAAAAAATAAATAAATAAATGTTGAAACTCCCTGCATTTTTTTAAAATATATTTTTTAAACAAAGCTGTCAATATTGTTTAAAATTTAAAGAAAAAGTACTTTTTAATTTTTACACTAATATTTTCTCTTCTACAGCAAATAAATATCGGCTTGAAATATCGGTTATCGTTCTCCTTGACTACTAATAATCGGTATCAGTATCGACCTTGAAAAAGCCATATCGGTCTATCACTAATATTTATTGTTGTATTTAGAGAGGCAGAAAATTTGAGTGTTTTACAGTAACTTTTAGGGATGGGTACCGAAGACGGTACTTTTGTGGTAAGTATCGATTAGGATCAGTACTTCTGAGCATCGATTCACGTAAAATAAAACGGTGCCATGTTTCGATACTGAAGCACGTCGTTTTAAGTTGTGATTGTGCAGGAGTATGCGAGTTGGCTATTTTCAATGGTGTACTTGAACGCAACATTATATGCAAATTACGCACCCGGCATTCTGGCGTCCCCTACTCGCGGGAGCCTAGCCGGTCTGGAGCCACGTGGTCGGTCGGCGGAAGCGACTGGCCCCGGTGGCAGCTCAGCTGAGAGACCGACCGCCCAACCCGCGGGTTCCACCGCTTCTTCCTCGGTCCACAACGCAGCATTCACTCAACCGGATCCAGGCCGGGCCGCTGCCGGTGGAGGGACGCCAACATTTCCGGGTTTGGGAACAAGTGAGACTTTTGTGCTGCTCGACAAGCCAAACAAATACATACAGTTTATAAAGGAGTAGGAAAGCCTCCGCACCCGGCGGAAGCTGGAAATGTCGGCTTCCCCGGAATCAGCGCATGGCTGGGAGGGAGGTGTCGGCGACCCCGCCTAATAGAATCATGACAGAAGGTAAACGGCTTCACCATCGTTGAGGTATATAGACATTGTAATTTGGATGTACAGTAGGCTATTACTCTTGACTATATTTACAATCGCGAAAGCTTGTGGCCAAAATGTAGCGAGCATTACAGACCACGTCGGGTGCATTCAAATGATTAATTTGAACACAATTATTCTCTTTGTTCACATCATGTCTCCTTCCAACTGTTATTTTTATTTTTTATTTTATTTTTTTACTATATTGAGTGCAAAGTGGGTTGGCACTTCAAACTCATTGCGTGGCGTGTGGCAGCCTTTATGTTCTGGAAAAACAACTGCACAAAAACGAAAACATCAATTATTAATTTATATATTATTATTTACTGTTATACATTTATTATTTTACTATTGCTCTCTGGCTCATTTGTTTTACATTTTTGTTATTTGTAAAAGTTTATATATTCAAAAGTAATTGTTTAATTTATTAGAAATAAATACTGTTACATAACGAACATTTATTACATCCAAATAAATAAATAAAATTGAAAAAAAAACCCCCATAAACGAGCACAAATGTACCGGTATCGATTCCCAGGTACCGAGTATCGGAACAGTCGGTTCAAATGTGAAAGGTACCTATCCCTAATAACTTTACAGCAAAGAGAAAAGTCGGGCAATTTAATTTTTTTATTTGGGGTATTTTTTGGGAGACATTTTTTTGGGGGGAGTGGGGGTTACATATCATTATGTCTTATGATCAAATGTGTTCATGTGTACAATATCATTTATTTATTTACCGTATATTAAATCAGCCGATTTTTTAAATATCTTTATGAAATATCTCAATTCTGAAATGGGTCGGCTGATTTATTGGCCGATCATTTTAAAAGTGTTTTTAGTGTACAGTTTTGCTTCAAGGCTTCAAAGAGTAGTAAATTTGAAGAAAGCGCACAGGTTAATGGTACCACCGTGAACGTTTTGGGGCCATTTCGCAGTGGCTTACTTGGTGAATTAGAAAAATGGATGTGGAGAAAGTAACCATTAATGTTACATTAATGTTATTTTGTTGTCTTGTTTTGCAGCTAATGCCCTGAAAGGCAGCGGCCCCCTCGGAGCTGGGTGTGTTCTTAAAACAACTACAAAACCTTACGGATGATTTTGCACTTGTGATTCATCATTTACTTACTCTTATTTTTATTTTTTTATTTTTGTTTTTGTTTTTGTTTTTACATGTAGCCTGGTCCAGGCGTCTCGCTCCTTGCATACATCATCCCAGAATCTGGCCCCGTTGCCCCCCTTGCCCGAGAGAGGAGGCAAAATCCGTCATGGCATCTTTCCCGAGGAGATTTTCCAGCTCTTGTACCCTAAAACGGGAGTGACAGGTCAGTTGTGTTCAGCTGGAAGCATTACACTGGACTTCCTCGATTTGGCAGTGATAGGGAGATACCCCTGCACTTGAGCATTTGTTACTGACTGACAATGAAAGCATCCGTGTCATCTAGGACCCTACATGCTGGGCACCGGCCTCCTTGTCTACTTGCTCTCTAAGGAAATATACGTCATCAACCACGAGACGTATTACGCTTTCTGCTTTGGAACCATCGTCGTGTACCTCGTCAAGAAATTCGGCCCGCAAGTCTCTGCTTTTGCCGACAAACTCAATGAGGTTGGTGGACATCTTGGATGGGATCTCTTCATACAAATGTGGACTTAGGGCTGGGCGATATAGCTGAAAAACATCATGATACAGTGGAACCTCTACTTACGAACGTCTCTTCATACGAAATTTTCGAGTTACGAAACTCCTCAACGGGAAAATATTGCCTCTTGTTCCCAAAGAAATTTCTAGATACGAAAGGTAAAAATACATTACAGAACGCAACATACTTTCGGCTATGGCTATTTCCTACCATAGGTACCTATGAGCGTAAATACTAGATCGGTGTTTGTGCATCGTTCTGGCATCCCATTGGCTAAGAGGAAACTACTATACCATAGGTATCTATGAGCGTATACTAGATCGGTGTTTGTGCATGTTTCTGGCATCCCATTGGCTAAGAGGAACCTCTACCATAGGTATGAGCTTATACTAGATCGGTGTCTACAAGCGTCCTCATCATTCATCCCGCGGCCCATGAGGTGTTCCAGGTTTTTCGTAAATGTATGAACTAACGGCCAACGAATTTGTGCAAACATTCAAACAATTGGTGATTGATGAAGGCACAGTAAGTTTTTAATTGCGATGAGACGGGCCTTTTTTTTTTTTTTTTAAGATGCCTCGCCATACCGGAAGTTTCCATGAAGTTTCAGAATTTGTTTAAAAGAATCGCCCAGAAAAAGTGTTCACTAGTCGGGCGTTTGCTCACTAAGATGATGTTTGCATTGGACATTAATGAAGGATTGTTTTAAAAAAACAAAACAAAAAAACAAAACAAAACAAAACAAAAAAAACATCCATGGATCAGTTCTTTACAAAACACCAGGCAAAAAAAAAAAAAAAAAAAAAAACACTTCTGAGGGAGGAGAACATGAACCTGAGGACAGCAGTTAAAAAGGTAAATGACCATCATTTTTATTCTTTACTCTATTCTTTATTTTCATTATGCACAACTCTCATTTATTGTGCAATAATCTAATTGTAACATGTATTTGTTACATGTTTTGATGCATTTTTATGCTTTATAAAACATTTATGTCTGAAATTTGGGAGGCTTGGAACGGATTAGGGCATTTACATGGAAAATGCGTCTCTACTAACAAATTTTTCGACTTAAGAACTTTCTTCCAGAACCAATTAATTTCGTAAGTAGAGGTACCACTGTATAATTATTTCATATCAGTCTATCGATAATTATCTTTTTTTTTTTTTTTTTTTTAACCTAAAAAAAAAAAAAAGTTATTGAACTTCTGCTCGGAATTTTACTGAAATTAGGCCCATAGGATATGTTAACTAGGGGTGGGACGATACAGGTAAACCACGATTCGGTACTGTGACGATATTTGGCTCACGATGTCAATAATATCACGATACATGATAGCTATGATTTTTTATATATTGTCAAAAACATTTTTTAGCAATATATCACAATATGTGACTGAAAAAGCATACAAATGCCCATACAAAAGGAAAATGTCTAATTATGCATTTATTCAATGGCAAAACTTTGTACAATGTACAAAGTTCTGCATAGTGCTTCACTGCCTATTAGTCTTTTAAATGTAAACATTGTAAAGTGAGACAAATTAAAGTGCATAAACATTTATAACACAACACTGCACAACTGGACACATTACATCGATATCTACCGTCAGTGTATCGATAATTTATTGCAACAGAGAGCGCAACAATATATTACGATATCGATTTTTTTCTCCCACCACCTAATGTTAACGTCTGCGCACTATTGAACATGTACAAAATAATGACACAAGAAGAACATGAATCTTCACCAAAATTAGGCTAATTAGGCGTGTCCTCTTCAACCTCTGAAAATATCAAAACAATTGCCACAGTATTTGGGCTTTTATGGCTACGGTCGCAGATACGATCAAAGGCTGACTGGTGTTAAATTCACATTTTTTTTAAGTGCGTGCCACATCATGCATTACGGTACTGCACTTCCCCTTCCTACCCGTTTCCATGCAAGTCAACTTTTTTTTAGCATTATCTGATCAAGCAAAGGATAAAGGTAGCCCTACACTTCTTCTTCCTCTTCCACCATCTATGTAGACATATTCTTTTTGTTATGGTATGCTGTACTGTATAAGAAATCAGTATATATATTTTTTTTAAATGTAATTTATGTATAGACAGTACAGTGCATGTCCATACAGTATAGGGATGTCACGATAAGGGCAATATCGTGATATCGTGATGTGAAAACTGCCACAATATCGTCGTCGTCATGCTCACAATATTTAAAAGGAACCCATCTGTTAAAAAAAGTCAGGTTGATTTCCATTTGTGCAGTTCTAGCACCATCTAGTGGCTATTTTATTAGTGCAATTTAATTTTCATTAGGGATGTTTTGGCCTTATATGTTTAAAATCTATGCTAATCGTCAGATGAAGGGGAACCTAATTTGCGTGTGAAACGATCAATGTGTGCTTGCATTAGCAAGTAAGAGCCTCACTGTTATTAGAGATTGTAGGTGGTTTATATGCATTGCTGTTATGTACAAAAGCACAATAATGTTTTTTTTTTTTTAGTATGAGCTCTTTTTTTTAATTTTTTTATTTTTTTTACAAAATTGTGATCTTTTTTTTAAATATCGCCAACGCCCCCCCAATATCGTGATAATTATCGTATCGTGACCTTCATATCGTGATATCATATCGTGATGTTTGGATATCGTTACATCCCTAATACTATACTGTGTATAGTTACATTTTTTTATTTGTTTTTAATTTTAAAAAATTTAAGAAAATGTAATTTTTAAAACAAAATTTAATGCGTCTTGACTTACAATTTGACTTACACACAGTGTCTCAGAACCCACATTGTTCGTAAGTTGAGGACTACCTCTATATCAGTTAATAAGTAAAACAACTTGTGTGTGTGTGTATATATATATATATATATATATATAAAATTTATTATTATTATTATTTATTTATTTATTTATTTATTTATTTTAAATAATCAACATTGTTTGCCTAAATTGGCACTGTGCTTAGCAGCTGTAGCCTGATCACTTTTCTGGAAACATTATTGAGTATGTGATGAAGTGACACCTGAACCAAAACCTTTCACCTCTGAAATTGTCACTTTTCAGGAGACCCCAAAAACGGCATGTTTTTTTCTTTTCTTCTTCCCGCCATTATCATTGCATCATCAAAAAGAGCAAGCCACTTTCAGCACTTTAGATTGACCAATAATTTGTAAAAATGACACGTGTGTGTGTGTGAAGTGTGACCAAAAGTACACATTTTTGAAAAATAAAAAAATTGCCAAATTATGACTTTAGAGGTTTTGGCTTGACGCCAGCGATTTGTCAGTAGCTTGGGGTTTCTAATATCGTGTTATGTTTCTAGGAAAAATTGGCCAGAGTTCAGCATGTGAAGGACACGGCCATGACCAACCTGACTCAGGCTATCGAGAACGAGAAGAAGGAGCAGTGGAGAGTCGAGGGCCGAACGATGCTCTTCGACACTAAGAGGGTAAGTTAAAATTGTGTGTCTATGTGGGCTTTTATTGGGTTTCAGACCCAAGGAGGGTTTATCCATATTTATTACTCCAAAATTGTGTTAGTGTATTCCTTTGGGGAACGCTGATTGCTTTTATTTTGTTAAGTTTAATAGGATGTGCATTGTAAAATAACGTTCATTTACTGCAAACGAACCAGAAACGCTCGATGTGTACTTCATAATAAGAGCTACCTAGTTTTAAACAAGAAGTAACTAGCTATCTTCTGTACATTTTGAAATTGTAAAATACAACTTGACGCCAGTCCCCACAAATATATGCAGTATAATTTATATTATTATTGCTAAATTGTGTTATAGTGACTCCTATTCACGACGTTGGACGCTTTTATTTTGTTAATTTCCCGGATGCGCCGTGATGCCCCTCTGAAGCGAACACGTCGCTGACTCGCTAGTACTTTCACTTTAACAGAAGACGATGTTAGACTTTCCGGAGTTGCCGAATAAAATACAGACCACCTCACATCAAACGATCAAGTGGCTTGGAGTCACTCCAAGTGACAAGACGGCATTCATTCGGCTCTTGGCTCTCACATGGGGTTGAGAGGATACGTCTTTGAGAGCTGTAGCAACTATGCTACTGTGCTAATCACTAACACTGGTGCTACCGAGTGCGTTCTGTCAAAGCAGGGAACTGGTGGAAGGAAGTGCTACACCGTACAAATGGCAAATCCACTTGCACATTCTGCCCCTTAAACACTGTGTATTGTAGCTCCAGCGCAGTACAGTGCATTTCTATCGGGTAATTTTGACGTGGACATTTCTGCTGCTTCGGGACTGGAATTCACTTAGGGGCTTTCCAAATAAGGAAGCGGTCGTTAATCGAGCATTAAAAATGTAGTGCCGTTAAAGGCACTTTAAGTTAACGAGATAAAAACGCGATAATTTGGACACCCATAGTGTGTGTGTGTGTGTGTGTGTGTGTGTGTGTGGGGGGGGGTGTATATGTGTGTGTGTATATGTATATATATGTAATTAAATGCCCAGTATGCCGGTTTCACTCTGGAAAAGGCACTTTTTAAATACAGGATTTAAACAAACAACTTCTCAAATTACAGATCAGGGCTTGTCTTGGCATGCACGGATTATTTTTTATTTTTTTTACTCACTCACAGCAACTTACATGTGTGAATGAGTGAGTGAAAAAAAATAATAATCCGTGCGTGCTTTCAAATTGCCGCGGGAGTGACGTCACGCGGCCGGCAAATTCGCCCGGCCCAGTTTGCGACACGCCATCCCCAGCTTTGCGATTGGCTGGAGGGGTGTAAACATTGTCTTTCCACAGAAATGTCCCGCTGTTTACATAACAAACACAAAATGGCAAAATACAGGCTGGTGGGGTGGGGGTTTAGGACAAAATCACCACCAGAAATGAAGACAATCCCTGATCTGTAATTTGAGTAGTATGTTTGTTTATATCCTGTATTTAAAAATTGCTTTTTCCAGAGTGAAACCGGCATACTGGGCCTTTAAAGATTTATAACTGTAATTCAACAAAAGATGTCACTGCCAAATCTAATATTGGGGTCTAAGGAACTGAGCGAGGAAGGAAAAAGGGGGTCTTCAAAGCAGCACATACTTGTCCACTTGTGAATTTTTTTTACTTGTTAAAAAATAGTGACCACACCGCCACAAACATCCCAGCCCTGGCCCTATACTAACTGACTACGAGCTGTATATGTCCAATCTGTACGTATACTGTATAGTTTATACAGTAGCCTGCTCACGAAATGGGAGGAGCAGGATGGTCGCCCTGTCGCTTCACGGGTGTGTATGGGATATCGGCTATCTAGTCATATATTCAGATCAATGCTTTGCGTAGTGTTATCTCACCTGTGTTCCCACAGCATTTGTGTTTGGATAGTCATTATTTGAAGGAAAAAACACTCCTGAAGTCGATGCTAACTTCCTATTAGCATTTGAATGGGGTCCTCCCTTTGCATTTAGCATTAGCGCTAGGCTAGCAATGTTTTAATACGAAGCATGTTTTTTATTTAAATATACAATGGATGCCATTTTTATCGCCGTGTGTTTAGTTTTACACTTAACTCGAATTGGGGTGTCATTAAAAAATAAACAGCTTAGGGACAACAAAATAACCAGAACAACATACGCTACACACTTGCTAGTTGCTAATGCTACACAAGCAGAATTGTGCAGTCAGGGTACTTTCACAGTGTCAGAAACTACGGTTTTCTTCAATAACGTTTTATGGGAAAATTAATTGGCCAGTGTTTGAAGGCCCATAATTAGCAGCAGATTAATCCGTCGGACCCTACTGAAAATCCATATTGTGGCAAAATATGACAAATATACTCTAGTTACAAATGGCCATACACATGAAAGAACATTGGAATTGCACCAAAGTAGAGCATAGTTCCTGTGACGGTTTCGCTGTCTATTCGCTGAGCTTGGCTGGTCCAACAAAGGTTGTGTACTAGTAACAGTGTCCATTTCCGCACAGAACAATGTAGCCATGTTGTTGGAGACCAACTACAGAGAGAGGCTACATATGGTGACCAATGAGGTGAAAAGGCGCCTGGACTACCAGATTGCCCTGCAAAATCTGCAGCGCCGCTTGGCTCAGGAGCACATGGTCAACTGGGTGGTGAAGAACGTCATGAGCAGCATCACGCCTCAGCAGGTAAGCATTCTCTCGTGCTTCTGCTTTTTACATGTGCGGTGAAGTATTTTGGCGCTGCTACAGTTGGTTTTACATTGAACATAAGATAAGTTTCACTGAAAATATATTTTTTGTTTTGCTGCCCTTTGAAGAGTCTGTTGAGATTTTTGATGGTTACACAAAGATGTCTTGAGTTATTGGAATGTATCATCGTGTAGGGGGTGTAGGTGTTGGTGGTGCTGCTTCGTTTTTCTGGTCATTTCCTTTGACATTGTTCTGTTTAAAATCTCCCTATCCAGGAGAAGGAGAGCATCGCCAAGTGCATCACAGATCTGAAAGCTCTGGCCAAGGACTCTCAGGCCAAAGCTATAGCCTAAACTGTCAAGTCTGCAGCACCACTTGAACCCCTAACTCATTGTTCCAAGACGAGACGGGCACTTTTTTCTTTTACAGAATAAACTATTTGCCCCTTATAGTCGGTCTCTGTCACTCTTATGGGTGTGTACAATATTTCCACATCAGCTGATAATAAATGCTTTACTCAACCTCAATGGTGCCATTGGTTCTTTTTGATTTAGCATTTTTGGTGTTGATTTTCTATTCCAGGCATAAGGCACTTTCACAATTTTTTTTTAATCGCCTCCTCACCAAATAATTACACAACGATGATTGTTTTCTGAAGTCTTGGCAACAGATGAACCTTTGCAAGGAAACACCAGTGTTTGGAGACCTTTGGACTCATAATGATCACCTCAAATAGCGTTCCACCTTCGACAAGGAGCCAAGCCTGCTGATCTTTGATCATGATGCGTACAAGCAGGAAGTGATGGGAATAGTTTACCTTTAAGCCGTGTGAGGAATACACATTCGTATGGAATATTGCCACTGGAGCGAACTTGACAGGTAGTAAAATACCAGCGATGGTAATGTGACTTCATATTCCTAAACTTAAGTATTTAAATTTCCAATGAGTCTTATTGACATTCTTGATGTGTATTTTTGTCTTGTAGGCAAAAGTAGATGTCTTTGGTAAATAATACTCGGGCTTTATTCTGTCATGTAATCATTTGAAATGTTGAACTTTTTCATGAATAGAAAAGTAGATTTGACCTTATGTAATGTATACATTCTATTATTTTAAAAGTTTGTGGATGAGTGAAGCTTAAGCTGTTACTCATAAACTTTTAGGATTTTTTTTTTAAAGTTGTTTTCATGTGTTTAACACTTCCCAATAGGTAAACACAGCCATTCATCCAAGAGTTTATTATTAACTCACCTGTTTATTTCAAGAGTACTTGTGATATGTGGTGCAATACATCATAACATGACACACTATGAACATTATCAAATCATGTGTTCCTTTCCAGGTTTGTCGTGGAAGTGCCGTTTATAATTTGACTTGGAAAGCCACAAAAGATAAGAAGATAGAAAATGTTGGGAAACTCTCGTCCCTTTTCTTACTCCCCACGGTCAGTCATTTTCATGTCAGGTGCTAATTTGCATGATTTCATTTAAAAGATGTATCGATGGAAAACTGACTTATGCAAATGGATCGATCTCTGAAGTGCCTTCCCACCTGTCATATATAGGTTAAAAACTGAGTTATTTATTGAGTTGTTTATGAAAATGGGAGTGAGACTGTCTGCTCTTCTGCCCAACTCTTATGAAATTGTGGGACTAATTAACATAACCACACCCACACTAAGTTCCTCCACCAATGACATGATATACTTGGCTGGCGGTGGCCGAAGCAATAATCATGTCAAAGTCATTAGGTTAGCAGAGGTGCAGTGTTAGCACGGCTTATCATTAACTAACAGTTGATGCTGATAACTGATAGGCGATGCGCACGTTGCAGCATGAATTGACATGTATTCAATTTCAATTTCTAACTTTAATGTTGCCTCTGCTAGTGAAATTGCAATGGAACATCTTTGGCCGCTCACATTACGTACCTGGGGGAGGCATATGGTTAAATTAGCATATCGCATTAGCTTCCTATAAACAATATTGTATTGACGTGATTGCTCTGGGAAAATGTTTAGAGGGAGTAAAGGTGCTTTTTGATACAGTGGTTGGGAACTTGGGAATCGCCATTATGAGATTCACTTTTTCCTTTAAAAACACACAGTGTGCTGCGCACGTGTTGAATAAACGCCCTTAAATTGTTTTTCAGGGGTTTCCCGCCAGAAGAGCTCCCCCAGTCGAGGTGGGCTTTCCAACAAGATGATTCCAGGAGGTCGTCACCACAGAGCTCTCAGAGAAACGTGTCCAAATTGAATGCCAAATCCATATACAGTATGTTGACACGTGGCAAAACGGCCATTTAAGCATTTCTCCGAGTTCCATGTATTATTATGCTCTTTGTCCTTGTTTGGAAAACATGACGGCACACAAGTAGAATGAATGACTACCACTTTTTTACATCACTAGTGCTATTTTGGCAAACTAGTACAATATCCTGTTATCTGTAAAAAATTGGCCCAAAATATCTTTGCAATAGCAATGTTGCAATGTTGTTTTTATTTGGCCATCTATGACTGAAACATAACACCTTAGCTATTCACAATGCATACTCTTGCAAGCCTCGCCAATAGCATTAAGACTGGATTCGGGTTCTAGTAAATCTTGTAACTTCAACATTTTGCGCCAAGTGCAGAGAAAGGAGTACTCTGAGGTGCTGACCAAGCAGTCTGACAACCTTAACGTCAGAGTGGAGGTAAAGTCAACGACGCGTGTGCTAGTGTGCCCAAATCATCACTTAATGCTCTGACCCCCTCGTAGCACCTGCTCACCTGCGAGCTGGACGGCCATCAGCTGAACACTGTGGATGACTGTGTGGCCAAGCTCAAGAGGCTAGATGCCAAAGGTCGCCTGTGGGCTCAGGAGATGACCATGGAGGTTCAAGGAGGCTACCTGCTGCTCCTTGACACGGAGAGCAAAGTTAGTAAACACCGTCTATTCGTTTTCTACATTGCTTGTCCTCATTAGGGTCGCCATACCTATCGTGTAGCTCAGTTATGTATACTAGTCATATTTTAATATTGTCTTAATATCTAAATATCCCATTTTTGCTATAATACATATTCTACCGGTTGTAATGAATGTGATTTCCGAAAGCAAAATTAGAGTAAAGGTGCAGCAGGATGATGGAAAGAACTGTTAAAAAAAAAAAAAAAAAAAAGACAACAAATGAGAGTGCAACCTTCCTACACCAGTTTTCAGACTATGTTGTACATCTCTGCAGTATGCCTTCTTATATGGTACTGTGTAACACCTGCTTTCTTGGCTTAAAAGGCTGAGCTGGAGGTTGTCCCGCTGATCAACATCCAGCAGACCAAAGCTGTGTTGGACAGCTGCGTTTACGACTCCCTGCTGTTGGTTGTCGCCAGGGACCGCAGCAAGCGTTTCCCCCAGGTCTTCATTTTCCAGTGTGAGGAGGCTGGGGTGAGTCCTCGTCCCACAGTGGTGTTGTCCCTCAGCTCACTAAACGGGCGAGAACCTTTCAAACGGGTACTTCACTTTATTCACAGCTAGGGCTGGGACAACGCGTCGACGTCATCGATGACGTCGACGCAAAAAATACGTCGACGCAAAAAGGGCACGTCGATGTGTCACTTTTGGCGCCATCACGCAATGTCTGGGCCACCAAATATATACCAAATATACATTACCTCGCAGACAAAACACAGGGCGCAAAAAAAAAAAAAAAAAAATAGGCCGAATGTACAATGCACGTATATTGTGCACAATTACAGTGTAGCAATGGAGGGCAACGATCGTTGTGGTTTGCGGATACCCGGAAGACATGACAAGCAAGCTACGTGTACCGGCAAAAATGGAGAAAGTGTGGAGTTTTATTTTTTTTATTTTTTTTATTTTTTTATTTTTATTTTATTTTTTTTTTAAAGTTGTCGAAGTGTGTAGCAAGATAGCAATGACACAATACAATGATGTGTCTATTTTTTCTCATAGATAGATGACGCGGAAGCTGAGAAGCGTAATTGCCTCCTTTTTTCTTCCGTTGTGCGCAGCGCGAAGGGAGAGAGTTATTGAATCAAAAAATAGCAGCGACCATTAGGGCTGGGTATTGCCGCCAACCTCACGATACGCTACGTATCACGATACAGGGGCCACGATACGATACGTATTGCGATACATATGTATCACGTTTTGTTTCGTTTTTTTCAACAAAATATAGGAAAATTGGTACACAGACATGTGCCATGTTAGAGGGATCGTTCGGATTTTTTAACATGAATCTCAATTTAATCCTCACCTCCCGTGTGTGCGATCAGCACTGACTTACTCTGACAGCGTTCTGTGACACGCGTTCTGGTTCGGCGTTGGACGAGAGGAAAATAGTCCAGCAAGCTGGCTGGGGTCTCGGAAATAAAGCGTTTTTCTTCTAAAAACTATTTGTTTTCAAAAGCGTGATACATTTCCATCACAATACTCTTTCCTGAAAAAAGTCAGACGCCATTACCGCCAGCCACTACTTTTCTGTTCGTTCGTATCACTGCGCGGCGCCTTTAGAGCACTAACCGACGCACTGCAGCCAGCTCGCTGATACTTCCGCCGAAAAGGCAAACAACTTCAGGCGGAAGGATCAGCTGGCAGCAGTGCGTCAATTCGCTGTCTACAGGGCGCCGCGCAGTGATACAAACGAATAGAAAAGTAGTGGCTGCCGGTAATGGCGTCTGACTTTTTTCAGGAAAGAGTATTGTGATGGAAATGTATCACACTTTTGAAAACAAATAGTTTTTAGAAGAAAAACGCTTTATTTCCGACACCCCAGCCAGCTTGCTGGACTATTTTCCTCTCGTCCAACGCCGGACCAGAACTGGTGTCACCGAACGCTGTCAGGGGTAAGTCAGTGCTGATCGCACACACGGGAGGTGAGGATGAAATGGAGATTCATGTTAAAAAAGCCGAACGATCCCTTTAAGTTTACAAATAAATGAATGTTGATATTCTTCCTCTGCTTTCATTTTTCTTAGCAAGACACAGTGTCCAATCACTGGTGAGCTATTTTTGCATTAATTGAAGGCAATTAACTTCAAAGACGCTGCTGGTTTTTATTTTTTAGGTACAATGCAAACTGCAAAGGCAAACGTGAACTGCCTATTTAAAGTTAACGAGCAATATCGATTCGGACGCCTGCGTATCGATACGTGTATTGTAATGAGGCCCGCAACGATATATTGCCATATCGATTTTTTGAGCACACCCCGAGCGACCGTAGCAGCGAGTCCGGGGAGAAGAAACGACCTCGTAATAAGACGTCCGAAGTATGGGAGTACTTTACACCTAAAAATGCAAAGTACTTGGCATACCATAAAAGCACAACCGCGATTAAAAGGAGGCACCCGGGAGCTTCTTGTGTGGAGAAGACATCTTAAGTTTTCAACTTTTTTTTTTTTTCTTTCCTTGTTGGCAATGAGTAACCCCGTCATTCATCTAAACTGCACCACGTAACTTGTGCTCCAGCCTCGCACACAGAACATGTACCCACTGCCCGCTTTAACACACAGCCCTCACACACTCGCTTGTTTGCTGACACTTTTTTTTTTTTAAATGACACAGACACACACTCTTCAAATACACGTAAACTTTTCTTTTTCTTTTTTAATTTCTGTCTATTAATAAACAAGCAACATCCATGCCATATGAAAGGCTTTTTTCAGTGACTGGAAATATAGTCAACAAAAAAAAGGGGCAAGCCTGACAGCTGAACATGTTGAGATGCGAACATCCACTCCAACACAACACATGACTACAACACACACACCTGAGCAGATGCACACAGAAAGCGTGAGAGTGGTGGTGGAGCTGTGTTGTTTTGAAAATTGCAGCCGTCACCACTGCTGCTAGTTTTTTTTTTTTTTTTTTGTTTGTTTTTTTGTTTGTTTTTTAAATGTTGATAAGATTTTTGGTTCAGATTATGGCTTTTGCAATTTTAGTTATTAAAAGAGAGCTTTATTTCATTATTTCTTTATTGTAGGATTCCATTGCATTAGAGCTGTGTGCACTTTGTCGTATTGTTCAATAAAATTCATTTTTGAACTTGAATAAAAATATATTGTAAAGAAGAAAATTGTGTTTTACTAATGGAGATAAATTTGCATTAATTGCTATAGAGGTAAAATTATATGGAGATAATCGATAATCCAATCGAATCGCATTTAAAAGTGAATCGTTAGATTCATCGATGCATCGAAAAACTATTTTCTAGATTGATCGATTACAAATGTAATCGTTTAACCCAGCCCTATTAACAGCCTTTCACCATCTGCTGTCATCTACCATAAATTGAAGTCATTGATTTTGTGTTGATTCTTTTTTGTGTGTGTTGATTAGGGGCAGACAAAACAAGTGTTGCTTCTTTCTGTCCCCTTTCATTTCTTTTACTTTAAAGAGTGAAATAAAATTGATTTCATTTGATTTGAAGTGCTTAAAATAACAAAATGAAGACTCATTAACAGTAAAAGAAAATGCTTGATTTCAGTTGCTCCTGCTGAGCCCAACCAGTTTTTAGCTTACGGGGCGAGTCATTTTACCAAACAGGGCCAACTAGGTTTGAAATTTCTTAAGATATGTGAATGAATAGATGCCATGTCCATTTGTGCTGGCTTGAATGCAGGTGACTCTAACTCTCCAAACAAGTGGGACACACACACATGGGTACAAATTTGAAAAGAGGGCAAATATTTTTTTTCACAGCATTGTACATGGTGTTTCATGTTGTTAAGCTTCAGTATATTGTTGCTGCCTTAACAGGCAGACCTCCTCAAGAGTGACCTAGATAAGTTTGTCCAAAGGGGAAGCGGCCCTTTGGAACCACGCAGAGAGCAGCCAGTCATCAGGTACAATCGCCCAAAGTACAAACACTTAAGGGAAATCCAGTATGCGGACAAATTAAGTTAATTTGACTCCTTACTGTCTTGCAGGAGTAACCTTGAGATCATCATGGGACTTCAAGCTGCACCTCGTGCTGTGCATGGAAGAAACTCGCCACTGGCGCCAGAGCGATCTATCCCGCACTGGGCTGAAAGAGAATCTGGTAAACTTTGCACATTTTGCATTTGTAATAATCTTACTATTACGCTGAATGTAGTTGTGCCGCTTGTACTTTATCATGGTGTATTGGGAGATAATAGTGACACCTGAAGCGGGTTACTTATGTCCAGTTTTTTTTTATTTAGTTGCTTTCATTGCAGCAAATCATGCTTCATAAAGATAGGATGTTGAATTTTGGTCCACGACACAACCCAACATTTAACTCATTTGCTACCAAAAATGTAAAAATACGTTCTGGATTAACCCCTTCAGACCCATAGATGATCCCAGTGGACATGACATATTTGCATGTCTAAACCAATAAAACGAATGATTTGGATGATGTCAACACATCTAGTTCATGATTGGATCTTACATAACCATCCGCAAGTGATTTGCATGATGTTCATGTTAAAAATGTTGCATATCAGCTTATAAGTTTATAACACGTCCACATCCACAATAACAACTAAAAACATGAACAACAAAAAAATACATGTTGTTCTGATGTGGGAAAAGAGTCAAAATCAACACAAATAAATACATTTTGCCCAGCATAAAAATATGGGTCTGAAGGGACTACATATGCTTCCAATGCTTCCAACATTCTTCCAAAGATCTATGTATGTATGTATGTTTTTAATTTATTTATTATTTTTATTTTTAATGCTAGAGCATGCAGAAGGCTTTGATGCAGCCTCCTAAGAGAATGTTTGAAGCAATGGTAGTTATTACAAAAACGGCCAGCAGATGGCAGCAGAGTATAAGAGATCAACCATGGCCGTGTTGCAACAACTTATTTTCCCCACTGTTTTAAACAGATTTGTGAATAATGATGAAACATAGCTCTATTCTAATGCTAATTGCTGCAAAACGGAAACAGAAATATATATATATTTTTCCTGATGAAAGAAGAGACTCTAATCTTTCTTTTGGTAGGTTCCATGTTTTTATAGCAATCGAACACAATATTCTGTGGGCCTTGCAAAATCAGTCAAAATCCAGTAAAGCAGTCGAGAGCGATGAAGGTTGCTTCAGTGAAAATGGCTTTGAGTGAATGAGTTAAGAGCAACTGATCTATGTGAAGACAGATGTTTTGATCCAGCTGTTGTATTGGATGTGCAAGTGTGCCTAATGTTGTGGCTGCTTTTGGATGCTCTCTGCAAATACACGTTTACTCCTTCATGCTTCAGGAAGTTTCCAACAGGCTGCACCTCGTGTTGCGCAGAGAGAAAGAACCCCACCACCACCAGAGCGGCCACCCCAGCAGTGGACCCAGAGAGAACCTGGTAAGCAGACTTAAAGCACACGACACATCTTAAAAGTTGTGCTTTTATATATTTAAAAAAAAAAAAAGTTCAATTTTACCTGATTTATTTTCAGTGTTTTGAGTATGTTGTGATACATGCACCTCTACAAACTACTGTAGATGCACTTTTTGAGCATCACTATCTCTATCTGTAGGCAGAATAGTTAAATAGACCTCTGGTCTATTTAACGATTTATATTAACATAACTATATCAACATCTTAATATGTTTGCCAGGCTCTGTATGTCTTTTTTTTTTTCTCATTTCAAAAAAATCTTCTCAATTCAAAGACATTCTGGCTCCCCCTCGTTTTTACGCCCCACAAGAGGAACCTGGGTACCAGCGTGATTTCAGTAGCCCTCCAGATGTTGCCGAGCTGACAGATGTTGAGAGGAACACGGTCAGAGCTGCCATGAGAAGCAGATACATACATATAGTCATGATGATCAGACAACTGTGTGTTTAATGTTGCCCATCTGGATCCAAGCTAAATTGAATAATCATTATTAGTATAGTCCATTTAATCAGCAAATATGCCTTCCATGGCGCAATTGATGACTCTATGTCAACTTTTGACCACAAGGTGTACAAGTTACACCACTCGCTGATGTGCAAGGATTTCACCGGCTTGTGTTCACTGACGTGCAGGAGATTTTAAACCACGTTTTGAATGATTTGGAGATCTTCATGGACAAGGTGCTCGCTGCGACGTCTGCAGCTCCCCCGCAGGTCGACAAGAGCAAAAATAAAGGCATGTTTGGCAGGAAGAAGAACCCCCAGAGCCAAAGTAAAGTCTGATTCCCGCTCAATTTTCTTGACATTGTGTGACGGACTGCGCATGAAAGTTGACCTGCTCTTTTGCTGAACTGTCTTTAGCTGCCCGCAGGCCCCCTGCTCAGGAATTTATCCTCTGTCTTCAGAAAATCAAGTATGGATTCAATTTGTTGGTAAGCTAGCAGATTTGCCCCCGACTTCGACTGCAAGCACGGCATGAGTGCGTGTGTGTGACTGCAACAAGTGTGCTGTTTCAACAGGGTCAGCTGGATGGCTCGCTGGTTAACACCAGCGCCACTGAATACGTCCACTTCTTCTTCAACAGTTTAGCAACAGTGAGTGATATATCACAATATGTTCTCATCACTCTATACTTAAGTAGAAATATGTTCGTTAAAAGTGACCAGTACAAGAAGGTAATGGAAGGTACAAGTACTGATTTGGAATCCTGTACTGAAGTAAAAAAAACATAAAATAGATAACGAGTAGAGGTGGGCGTATCAATCCAAATATCAATATTGTCAGTATCAACATTGGATCCATACTGGCATTAAAATATCGATCTAGTAGTTTCGTTTCAGTTTGGCTCTTTTATGCACTTCTGCAGTTTGGCCAAACAGATAATGGGCATGTCATAGTCATGTGTTTCGATCGTGTGCAATCACGTGACTTAGTATCTCATCTTTGTAGTAGATTGCATGAACACATATGGTATTGTACTTGAAAAATATATTTTTTGGTATGTTTTATGTTTCATATTTGTTGTTACATGATAATCTTTAACATCTTGTTTATTTAGGTTGAAAAAGAAGTGGTGAAGGCAGCATTTTTAGTTATTTTTTTGTATTTGTAGTTTTTGAACACGATATGATAAAGTATTTGTTTACATTTATTTTCATATGATCACTTTGTGCACTTTAAGAATGTTAAATTATTTTGTCATGGTTGGAATGTTTCTGGGGGGAAAAACATTGCTAAAGTATTTTCTATTTATCAATTAACTTTAAAATAAATACATAAATAAACAAAAACTTAAAGGTTGAAATTTGATTGTGAATAAGCAATTCAATGATCCAGCTACCTTATTTTTTTTAGAAACTATAATCTTCAAAGATATCAGACTCAGTATCGGAGATACGTTCCCTGTATTTACCTGGTATTGGATCGATACCAAAATTTGGTGTATCACACAACACTAATAACTAGCTAACTCTTTTAGTAACTTACATACTGTTGAGAAGAAAGAAGAAAATCATGTAACTGTTGCATGTTGTTTAAGACATGGTGAATTTGGCTTGATTTTTAAAGTATCAAAACATGTTTACATAGCTTTGCTAACATAAACTTAGTAAATTAGATTGCTTAGATAGCTAATAAGAAAAACTGAAAAAAACACACACACACCTTTACTTATTAGATATGTTTTCAATTAAAAAGCCTTCAAGGAAGTCAACCTAAAAATGTTCTTTAAACTAATGTGTTCTATGCAGCCACACTAGTCTAAAGATGGTATTCTGATTAATATAGTGTTTGTGGAATAGCAATTATGATTCAGATTCCACAAACACAATATTAATCAGAATAGCATGTTTAGACCAGTGGGTATAGAACATAATTACTTACATTTTTGGGTTGACTTCTCCTTTCAGAAAAATAAAAACTCAAGTACATACTTGAAAAAAAATACTTTTATTTCAATTTTATTTGAATGAATACTATATTTTTAAAATCCCACTATGTCACCCCCCTACACAGATTCTGCCTCACTTCCATGCCCACCTGCCCCCGACCGTGATTTCCCCGCTGCTGACGGAGGCGGCGCTTCGGCTGCTCAGACAGGTGGTCACCCCGGAAGAAGACCAGCTCTGGAGGTCTTTGGGAGACGGCTGGAACATCCCCAGGTAGCGACACAGTAGGGAACACTAATATTTTTTCCTTTTAAGTATGTCAACTCCAGCTAAGAAATATGATATTCCAGGACACACCCTGATTTCAGGTGTGGACTGTTGCTATGGGAGGGAAAAGGGAAAAGCGTGTTGTTGTTTGCCTGAAACATGGAAAGCGTTTCACTTCCGAGATAACCTGGAGGTGAAAGATTGGATGCCATGGAAACACAATAACAAAGAAATGGTCATGCTATTCCCAGGAGCTTTTTCCAGTCAAGTCTCAACACCACCACTCTCATTCTATCCTCCTCACAGGTCTCGATGGCCCGATGACGCCATCCCGCCTTACATCCCAGAGTTCTACGACGGCTGGCGGCCGCCTGCCCCCCCGCACAAGCCCGCGCAAGCCCCGTATCAGAACGGCCAATTGAGCAGGAGCAGCAGCCAGCGCTTACCAGCGGGACGAGCCGACGGCAACACCAGGGAAGGTCGCGACCAAATGCGGGTCATTTATGACTTCATGGCTCGCAACAGCAGGGAGCTCACTGTTATGAAGGGGGAAGTGGTTGAGGTGAGATGATAATTGTGGTTGCCGTAGAGACAGATGTTGGTATCGTTTTGGTCAGTGATTGCTAACGATTGTTTGGGTATTGCAGTGAATTGCATAATAATAAAAGTAAGGGTGTCAAAATGAGTGAGTTACTTTAAAATTCCTTAAACGCAGTGCTTCTCAATTATTTTCTGTCATGCCCCCCCCCCCCCCCCCCCCAAGTAAGAAGAAAACATCTCGCGCCCCCACCCCCACACGACTATAAATAGTATCATTTGTCTATAAAATTGTGATAAGCACACCTCTGCATAACACTGTATCCGTATTAACGTATATGAGAATTAAAAAAAGAAATATGGACCAACTTAAAACAAAGAATAGCTTTATTAACTGTAACAGAAAAGATTTAAAGTGCATCTGAAATTAAAAAATTAAATTAAATTCTTAATTAAACTATAAACATTTTTTGACTGACCATGTCAAACCATATGATACGGAAAAATAAAATTACACAAAATCAATAAATAATGCGTTCAAACTGATCACCAACATTAACTCAGGAGCACAATATTTAAAATAAAAAATAAATAATTAATAATAATAATAAAAAAAAAAAACTTTAACCTGCAAAACATAAGTATAAAATAATTTGTACTGATTTATTTTTTTGCTGTGTGCGAAGCGCGCATGCTCAGTGCAAACAAAACTCCTACACCACCGAGCGAATGCTCCCTGCGCACACTTTGCCAATAATGATAGCGCCACTGCCCTCTAATGTAGTGGAGGTGCAATTGCACTTTATTCTAGGACAGTAAAAAAAAATAAAAAATAAAAATAAAAAAGCATGTTCCCCGAAGTCAAATGCGGCCCCCTTGATGGAGCCTTGCACCCCCCTGGGGGGGCCCGCCCCACTATTTGAGAAGCACTGCTTTAACGTAACAATTTTTTTTTAATGTGCGATTAAGGACTGCCCCTTATTTGGAAAGCCTGTACCAGGGGAATTCCAGTCGCAACAATGCAGACACATCCATGTCAAAATTTAGCAGTCATTAATTTTTCAATATTTGTGGGGACTGGATTCAAGTTGTGTTTTACAATTTTAAAAACGTGCAGAATTTCACAAGTTACATGTTAAAGGTTAGATAGCTCTTACATGTTAAAGATTAGATATCTATGAAAAGACAAACACACTGAGCTGTCACCGTCTTACAAATGCCATTATGCCATCTAGTGGCAGAACAATGACCAACACAAATCAGTATCTCACTTTTTTTTTTCTTTACAGTAAATCTTTTTAATTTTAACTCAATTTTATGAATTATTGTGAAATTACTGTATCAGACGAATAGATGCAGCCATATTTCTATTAGTTAAACATTTTTGTTTTACACTTTTATGTTTTATGTGTAGAATATGTCAAATCTAAGGTATTACAAACTAGCAGTTTTACACAAGACTAAAGAATCATTGAACAAGAATGCTTTGTTATTGTTATATAATTCATTGATTGTTCCATACCTCACCTATTGCATTGAAGTGTGGAGATGTGCAGCCAAACCTAAACCGATTCCATCTTTCTTTTACAGAAACGTGCAATTCATGTCGTTTGCGGCTGTGGATACAGAGACCACACTAATCCATTATTTATACAACTAAAACCTTTAAAATGTAATGAATTGATGGGGTTTAACCATCTCAAAATGTTAAAGCCCATCATGAAATTTCACCAGTAAATATACAAATTAAATTTAAAAACAAAAAATGGAAAGGGAGTATAAATTAAGATGAACATGTATTTTTTTTTCCAAAACAAAATATAAAACAAAACAAAAATGATATATTTCAACTCAAGGTGTCATCTTATGGAACAATTTGGATTGTAAAACAAAATCTGTACTTTTAAAAACTTGACAAAAGCTCAAATACTGGAAAATACATACAGCACAAGGACATGCTGCTGAATTATTACACAATATATAGAATTGTTACATTGAAAGCGTCTTGACCGCTCACCGTCATTTATTTTGTGTTATTTGTTGTTGATGATCTGGGGCAGATGACAAACGTTTTTCTTCTTTCTGCCCGTTTTCATTTCTCTTTTTTTTTAAGGAATGAAATAAAATTGAATTAATATGTATGAGAACGAGTATGAAAACAGGGGAAAAAATTGTTTATTGTACATTAACAGATCTAAAAGTTGCAATTAATCGTGAGTTAACTATTGAAGTCGTGTGATTACTTGCAATTAAAAATTCTAATGGCCTGACACCCCTTAAAAAAAAGTGTGCCAATAAAACTAACCTAATTAACCAATTGAGAACACCTGATCCAAGTGCTTTCTGCTCTTTCAAAAGGTGGTTCAGAGGTCCAAGCAATGGTGGCTTGTACGCAACAACCGTGCCGTGGAAGGCAACGTTCCTCAGAATGTTCTGGAGCCCGTGAGGAGTGGTTTTCCCGTGGAGGAAATGGTACGCTCACGCCGCTTCATAGGGGAGTGATTACATATTTCCATGCGGTTTCATCCATTTGTATTCACCTCGCCACAGCGCCCAACTCGCGGTCCGCCGACTCTCGACATGTTCTCTTCCCCTGCAGAGGTCAGAGCGTGGCTGCAGTACAAAGGCTTCTCCAAAATGTGAGTGGTATGATCCGGATGGGGGTCTTTGTGTTTTTCGTACACGTGATAATGTCACGATTTGTGTGGAGCAGCACCCTGGCGAGCCTCGGGGTGCTGACTGGCAAAATGCTGCTGCAGATGGGCAAAGATGAGATGAGGACTGTGTGTCCAGAAGAAGGGGCTAAGGTCTTCTTCCAGCTTCAGGCCATTAAATCAGCGATCGCAGTAAGTGGCACATATACAAATATACACAAAACAGAGACGCACTTTTATGTATTTTTTTTATTTGCAGCTTGCCAGTGAACCGTCTGGCCCGTATGATGCACGCTACTGATGACCAACCACCCTTTCACCTCAGTCTTCATCAACTGATGATCATCTGAATTTTGGTCTAATCATTTTTGTTTTGAATCCTATATGGAAAAAGTTGTGATGAAATTTATTAAACTTAAAAAAAAAAAAGTTGATCAGAAACGTTTTAAATAAGTATTGAGTGTGTTGCATTAATTTATGGACACCAAGTCATTAATTCTATGATATAAGTCAATAAAATTGCAAACTGAAAGTTTTCAACTTTAATCTGCTGCATATCACATTTTAACAGAGCAAATAAACATAGTGCCAGAGTTCCATCTTTTTCCCATTCCAGAAAAAAAAAAAAGTATTTCTGATAGTTTGTTAAAGGCTAATTGAACGGGACATTGTAGAACTTTCCTGAAGAATATTTGCACTTCAGAGACTTATTTACTCCTTCTTGTGGCCCCATTTGGCCATCTTGTTGTTGACAGGGGTCTTTATGAATCTATTGGACTTCATGTAGGCTGCAATCTTTTCGAGTCCCTGCAATGGCGATAAACGAGAAGTGATTCACTGTCACCATGAACCAAGTTGAGATAAAGAGAAGGATCTTTTGCTCGCCTCAAAACGATCCAGAAGGTCTTTGAGGTTCTTGAAGTTATCCAGGCAGTTGGGATGAAACATCCTGTGTTGGTCCAACAACTCATACATGATGAAGTCCACAAATGTAATCTGTTACAAAGAAAAATGTTTTTCACCATTGCCACATCAGTCATGACTACGTTCTGTTCAGCAAACAAACTAAACACCTTGTCACCAGCAAACCACTTTCGGTCTCCCAGAAAATTGGAGAACTGCTTGAGTACACATGGCAGCGTTTCCAGGTACTTTGGCTGCTTATTGTCCTGAAATCAAGAGGAAGTTTAGAGCCGTGGGACTTGCGTCATGTCCACTCGAGAACTGATACTCACAAAGTCGGTGTAACACAACATCACAAAGCCATTCCGGAAGTCCATGGCCTGGTTCTCCAAGATGTCCACACGGACCTTCTCATCTTCACTCTCTCCACCTGGGATCAAATGTAGGACACGTGGCTGACTAAAGACTGATGACTATTATTGGTAACTCAGGTTTAAGGGATTTGATTCAAAATAGTTGGCTTGGCTTCTGAAAACTTGAAAGTTTGAGGATAACCAGTGCTCGAGAAGGGATTGTGTTCAACCTCAGATTCTGTTTTCTAAAAAGTGTCCCATGATATTCAACGTGTACAACACTTACACAAATTGTTCTTCCGAGCAATGTATCTCATTATGGCATTGCTCTGCACTATCTTCCTTTCTCCATCCACCAGGTAGGGCAACTGTAGTGAAACATCAATCATAAAAGGTTTCGGTCATCACCAACATGTCGGTCAGCACTCACGTTGGGAAAGTCCATTCCAAGCCTGTTCTTTTCATCAAACCAGCAGCTCTTGTCATAGTTGGGAGCTGTGTGTGTGGAAAGAAGTTGACTATATGAGTGATTTGGATAAACAACAGAATCAAACGGGGGTTTTGTTGAGCCTTACCATCACCGCAAGAATAGAGCTTGTCTTCATATGTCGTCCCAGTGTACTCCAGCAGCAGGCGGATAGGCTGGGCCAACTGATAGCAATCACAAGGAGGGGATTGTTTGCTTTAGTTGTGAAAAAATGCTTAAGTAGCTTTTTCTGTCTTGCATTTACTAGCGTATGCAGAGAATGAATCTTTCCACTCTCTATTTGCTAGGATTAACTTGTCAAGGCAGTGTTCATGTTTACCATGACATAAAACTGGTCTTTCAGCTTTTGCTGAATGGATACAGACCACACTTAAACATGCTGTTAATGTATTTACTAATCCCATAAATAAGACTTGAGGTGACCCATCCCCTCATATATATATATATATATATATATGAGTTGTCCTTTTAACATGTTGGAACTTGACTATTGCACCACAAGGTGGGCCACTCATTGAAATAAATTTTAACCATATACTTATACATAAAAATAAATAACTTTCACGCCCATTGGCTAGGATTAATCACGTGGTTTTTACTGCCTTGTGAGATGTGACCTTCCAAGTCGTCATGTGATTATTCAAACAGATGAAGGCAGCGCTAGAAAAAAAATTAACTCCAAGCGCACAAATTTACAAGCAATAATCTAGACACTTTTAAAAGAGGTATATCCCCATTACATTCATAATTAAGTTAATCATAATACCTAGCATATTTTCACTTTTCAAATGTGCATCCTAGCCAATTATTCGCATTGCCAACACCTGCCTCGTATTCTGCAACTAGGTCATGATTTAAATTTATGATTATCCCTAAGTCACTGCACTTCGTTTTTTACTCTTCTATTTAGACTACATTTGCCTACTCTTAGAAGTCACAGCCATTTTTTTAAAATACTCTAATTAATCATTAACAAAAGCACCGTGTGCACTTAACGCCCTTGAAAAGTACTGTATTATGTAATACAAGTACAAACGAAGCGTACGAGTAAATACCCACGTTAACATTTTAGATAATTCTTTCATTCCGAGGTTGCATTGTTGAGTGCAAGCTGCATTGTCGTGTCCGTCACTCAAGATTGCACGCACGTCACGCAGAAACAGCACATTTTCATTAAAATGACACACATTCTTTCTATTGGCGTATGTAATTTCAAGCCCGATGAAGCCTTTTTGGATGACCACTACGTCGCCGATATAATGCCAACTTCTGCACAATAAGCGGCGACGAAGTTTAAACGCTTAACTTGTGTAATGGAAAAAATGTTTTGCAGATTACAGAACTCACCCCACGAATATCCCAGTAAGCTAGTTGCATTTTGGGTTTTGTAATTGAGTTTCGTCTTCTTGTGTCGACTGTTGCTTCTTCGAAAGGCAGCCGGGAGACTCCACAGTCGGCAGATATGAGGTGGGCGGAGTTATATTCCAAATCCTGGGTTTACGTTCCCGACATACGACGTTTGGACGTTACGCGGCATAACAACAAGAATTATGCTCAGTCTACAGTAGGCTCCTGGCTTTCATTTGATTGGATTTATATTATGACCCCCAAGTGCTTATGCATTGTACACAATTTTCACGAAAACACTCTCGGTAGTGTATGGGGTATATGCCACGGAAGAAGCGGGACGTGATTTTTCACACAGTTTATTTCCGGTCCAGGTTACGAACGCGCAACACAGGGGCACAAGGTCGGAAGTACAATTCTTTGCGACGTGTGGGCTGCGTCAAAAATACTTGTACTTCCGAATTTGTGCCCCTCGGTTGCGCGTTCGCAACCTGGACCGGAAACAAACTGATCTGCAAAATCACGTCCCGCCTCTTCCGTGGCACACACCATTCAAAAGTTTTAGGGTTACTTAGAAATTTCCGTATTTTTCATTTGTTTATTTTTTTTTTAGTTGTTCCCAACCACGTTAACATAGGTGTAAAGTGCTATACAAGTGAAACATGTATTTATTTATTTGTGTGCTCATTTATTTATTTATTCATCCTGTTATTGTTACTTTTCAAACTGTGCATAATGTTGCATCGCCTTACAATAATATCAAATGTATTTTTAGTAAAATAAAATCTCAGAGTCTTGGAAAGCTAATTTTCTTTCCTTTATTTTTAGGGTGTAAAAGGTTTTTGAACCACTCACTGTACTACTTTATTAGTTTAGATTAGTGATAAGACACCATGTTAATTGGTAAATTGAGTAAATATTAAATGTAGTGTGCACTTTTTAGCGTTTTTCTCAACACATATTAAGACTTGTATACAGCCGTATTCAGGGCATCCATAGAAGTGGAACTCTATTGTGACTCGAGGACGCACTTATTTAAAACGTTAATTTGTGGAATTAGGTTTCAACACAGACAGGGCAATGTTAAATTACCACCAACAGCAAGGCTTTGTTGGAATGTCAGGGGAGCACAATTGTGCTGTGGAGATAAATCTGTCGTCAGTTAGTATTATCATTTCATCTGAAGCAGGTAGACCTCGTTTAAGGGCGTCACCGTGCAAAAGATCCTGCGTGACGCTGCAAAAAGTTGAAGTCCTTTTACCTGTGAGTCACCTCAGAGTATAATGTATAAAATAGTGCCATAAGTCACCTAAAATGCACTTTGTTCCAGTTACTTGCATGTTTTAAGAAGTCCCAATACAATTTCACACTGACTAATCCTTTCTCCACTTAGCCTACCTCTTGACTTAATCTCAAGTTTCAGCAGACACATTGGTGTTGATCTTTAGTGTTAAATGAAGATATACACTATAATGTGAATGTTTAATTCAACATGGACACAGGCAACATTAACTTTAATATTTCACAAAACAACATATAGCACAGGATCACCTGGCAGAAGACAAGCGTTCCCTTGAACTGTAACTTGTACTTCCCAGAAAGTCAAAAACACATCTAATGACATTCCAAAAGATTCTCATTTCCTCAAATGATGAATGGCTTTGCCAACGGTTGACCTCGTGCAAGGGCCGACATACCATAGCATGCTTCATCACACCAGCAGCACAAGTGAACATCAGGGAATTCTTAGATGGCTTGCATTGTTGACATCTACTGAATGATAACAAAGATAACAACAGCAACTAGTTGTCATGTTTCTGACAGTAACAGCTTGAATGTCGCTGCTGAGATTTACAACAGCACAGAAAAGCTGACAAGATATGACCATCCACATATGATATAAAAATAAAATAAGATTTGGAGACTTCACAATGAGAACAACTCACAGAAATAGACAAGCAGCTGAACACATGATATGTATGCCCTTTTCCAAGTTGCCACAGTGATTGAACTATTTTTACACAAAGTTGTGATGCAGGCAAACTACGTTGACAGTTCATTGCTTTCCTTGTGTGGCAGCCATGCACAGACTCTCTTCCTCCTCAATGGTGTCCAGCTCGTCCGTGCGAATGGCCTGCGTTATTAAATTGAGCTCCTCGCACATGGTCTCGTAGCGATACGCCACACGGATGTCCGGAACGTTAGTGCGCCTGATGTCGTTGCCCTCCTGACCTTCTTTGACGTAGTCCGGCCCGAGCCAGTAGCTCTTCACCTAAATCGGAATATCGATAAACTTACTGCATAGCAGTGATCCCCAACCACTTTGCCATGGTATATAATAGTCATCATCCACTTTCAATTGTTTGTTAATTCACTACATATAATGTGTCACTAGTATTAGCAAACATCATTTTTTTGTTTGTTTTTTGTTAATGCAATGGACATGCAGAGTACCTTATGAGAGAATCCGCTCATCAGCACACTGTTTCTGGCCAGCTCACACATGTCACAAGAGCTCAGCTTCCACACCTGAGCAGCAATGCTGTACTCCTCCATTAGGGGCTCCTACAAAGGAATTGTGTATTTCATTTAACAGAACCTGATTCCTGTAGGCTACAACACTGTTTATTCGATTTTGGGTCACTTCTTTTCCATGTTTCTATTTTTAAAACGTTTGTCCTCATCTATCCAAAAAAAGGTGCCACATGTTCCAGATGCTTGGCTGTCTGTGTACCAACCTTTGTAAAGTGAAACTGCAGGGGATCGTCTGTGGACAGGGAGACCATTAGGCCCCTGGAGAGGTACTCTGGCAGAGGGTTACGATG
Organism: Festucalex cinctus; assembly: GCF_051991245.1. Taxonomy (NCBI): domain Eukaryota; kingdom Metazoa; phylum Chordata; class Actinopteri; order Syngnathiformes; family Syngnathidae; genus Festucalex; species Festucalex cinctus. The sequence continues at coordinate 36,844,077 of NC_135412.1, read as the reverse complement.
GTAGCTAAGGAACAGACTGTTATTGCTGAGCGGGGACATGGCGATGCCAATCTGGGCCAAATAGTACAAATATTGAAGCACAGGAGCCTGTGGACAGATAAGACATCATCTGGTGATGTTACACTGCAGCGCCACTTTTCCATTTGGATTGACGTCATCAAGATGGCCACTTGGCTGAGGAAAGGTAATGGCGGTTATCGCCTCAGGGTGTTTGCGGCATTGTGTGTCCCACCTTCCGGAGTAGCAGCCCGTGGGAGATGTTCTCTGACAGCATGAAACCTGACACCAGGTGATGGATGGGGCCTGCCTCGCCACAATGAGGACGTAGGACGAGACTGTGGAAGCCTCGCTGCCTGAATTGAAACACAACCACAACAAAAAATACATCAAGAAGGACACCGTCCAGCAGGTGACGCTGTTTATAGTGAATACAGAACAGACCAAGGGATCTTTTTAGAGCAGGGGTGTCAAACTCATATTAGCTCAGGGGCCGCACGGAGGAAAATATACTACCAAGTGAGCCGGATCTGTAAATTAACTGTATATCACTTAAAAACTATTATAAACCAAGTTGAAAAAAAAGCTCAATTGTTCAGATTTCTAAATAAATTTGTGAATAATTAAAACTTAGCTATATTTTAATGCTAATTGCTGCCAAACAGAAACTGATAGAAATATACTTTTTTTCTCCTCAGGAAAGAAGAGACTTTAATCTTTCTTTTGATAGGTTCCGTGTTTTTATAGCAACAGACCACAATATAAAAGTGCCAGGAGTAAAGGGGATTGCTTCTGTTAAATTGGCTGGGAGTGAACGAGATATTCAGATTTTCACTATTTGTGGGCCATCCCTAAATTACAGAGCTCGACTGTAAGCATATTGTTCCAAAAAAAAAAAGAAACGCGGAAACACTTTGCCTGGATGAGTTCTGGACGTGTTAAATCTAGTTGTTTTGCATATATATTGTTCCCAGAATGCATTGTGTGGCACAGTTAATGATGTTATAAGGGCGTTAATCCTTGTCATATGTATTTGTGTTATCAGTAATTGAATTTGTGTTGTATTTAACACGTTTATGTTGGTCTATGATTAAAAAAAAAATAGCATTTAAACGAACCGTAAATTTAAGTTGTGTGTAAAATTATGACATCCATGACGATTCCGCGTACAAGTTGCATTGCTCATCTGAGGACTGCTTGTGAAATTACAAATTTATATGTTTTGATTGTGGCCGGCTGATTAATAGCTCTAATATTACATTTTTATTTTATTTTTTTTTACTTTACAAAATTATCTCGCAGGCCAGATTAAACTCCTTTGTGGGCCTAATCCGGCCCGCGAGACGCATGTTTGACACCACTGTTTTAGCATGCGTTGTACTGATGTTCCGTTCCTGTCCACAACTGGTTTGTCATAGAATGCCATGTGCCTCATTTACATTAGGGCAGGTGAGTGACATCTATTCCAATATTTTAAATGCCACTGATCCTCATGGTAGTGATATCTGCCAGTTCTAAATTCCAGGATAAGAATCTCAGCTCCGGCCTCCCTGAGTGAAGTTTCTACGCTTTGTACTCTGGCTATCACCCACATTCCAAAAATTTGCATTTTACAGTCAATGAATGTATGTCAACACATTCATCCACTAGATGGCCCTACTGTGGTGTTAAATCACAGCACAGTTAGAAATGAAACCTTATCAATCAATTAATCAATCAATGAATCAATGAATCAATCCCACATACCTGCGCAGGTGATTCAGCACGGTCATGTTTGCATACATATAATAGAGGTAGTAGGAATAGGGCGGATTGTCCTCCTCCGTCCAGCTGGCCGGCAGTGGGCTGTCCAGGTTGAAGATATGCTGCTCTGGTTTGGACTCATCATCCACACTGTCAAAACCCACAACCTGCGAGAGGGACCGATAAAATCTCACTATCAGAATTGCGCATTGTATGACACGATTTCACATGAAGGTGATCCAGTACGTGCTGAAGGAAGAGGTGCAGTTCAGGATGTTTGCCTGGGTGGACTGTAACTTCAAACAGAGGAAGGAAGATGTTCTCCAGCATCTCCTGGAAGTTGGACAGCTGTCTCTTGGTGTGGTAGACATCACTTGCGTCAAAACAAAAAGTTGCGCTCTAGTATTGTACCTCAGACATGTGTCATCTACATTCAACAAAAATATAAATGCAACACTTTTGTTTTCCCTCCCATTTTTTATGAAATGGCCTCTAATATCTAAAACTTCTTCCACATTCACAATATCACCATTTCTCTCAAATGTTGTCCACAAACCAGTCTAAATCTGTGATAGTGAGCACTTCTCCTTTGCTGAGATCATCCATCCCATCTCAAAGGTGTGCCAGATCAAGATGCTGATTAGACACAATGATTAGTGCACAGGTGTGCCTTAGACTGCCTACAACAAAAGGCCACTCTGAAAGGTGCAGTGAAAAACTGTCTGGTTTTCTGGGTCACATATCCTCCCCCAGTAAACCAGATGCCTTTTATTTTGGGTAGTCGAAGGGTTCATCATGGTGTCTAATCAGCATCTTGATATGGCACACCTGTGAGGTGGGATGGATTATCTCGGCAAAGTAGCAGTGCTCGCTATCACAGATTTCAACTGGCTTGTGAACAATATTAGGGAGAAATAGTTATATTATGTACCGACTAGGGATGTAACGATAACGGTAATATCGTGATATTGAAATATTAAAACTACCACAATATATTGTTGTCGTCATGTCACGATATTAAAAGCAGCACCTGTAAAAAAAAAAAAAAGTAGGGTTGATTTCCATTTGTGCAGTTCTAGCACCCTCTGGTGGCAATTTTTTTTTTGTGTAGTTTAATTTTCACAAGGCATGTTTTGGCCTTTCTATGTTTAAAATCCACACTAATGGTCAGATGAAGAGGAACATAATATGCCTGTGAACTGAGTCAATATGTGGAGGAGCTCAATCTGTGCTTGCATTAGCAAGTAAATGCCTCAATAGTAAGTGTTTTAGATATTGTCGGCTGTTTATCTGCATTGCTGTAATGTACAAAAGCACAATACTGTGTGATTTTTTATTTTTTAGCATGAATTATATTTTTTTTAACAATATTGTGACCTTTTTTTGCATGCTAACCTCCCCACAATATAATGATAATGATCATATCATGACCTTCATATCGTGATAATATTGTATCGTTATGTTTGGATATCGTGACATCCCTAGTACTGTCATCAGTGGTATGTGGAATAAGTTTAAGATCTTTGCGTTCATCTCATAAAAAAATGGGAGCAAAACAAAAATGTTCCTTCCGTTTATATTTTTGTTGAGTATGTGTCTTATTTGACATGGCTGTCTGTAAAGTTCAATAAGGTTTAATTGTAGTGACAACTTTTCTTCACTTACAAAAGTCGCGGCATTTGCACAAGCCAGCGCACATTGTCCGAGTGGACTTGGTGTTTGACGGCCCACTTGGCCAGCTTGTCCCACTCGTCTCTGGAGCGCCCGTACACGGACAACCTCAACTCCACATTCTGGAACTTGCTCTCTTCCAGGTCGGCCATCACCTCCTGAGTAACAGGCACACAACAGAATTCTCAACATATGTTTTGTTTCTTTTGTTTAACTTTTATATACTAACTTTGTGCTCTGTCTATCGAAATACATGCACCTTAATAATGTGGCCAAAGTATTTCCCTTCGACGTGATTGTCCGTTTTGATGAAGATCTCTCTCAGGATGGATTCGCCAATGGGATTGTATTTGGCATTGAACTTGTCAAATCGATGGAAAGTGTTACGGTCCTGCAAGTGAAGAAAAAAATTAAAAACGAGTCCATCCATCTAATTCCATCAGGCTTCTAACGTACCGCGTGCATGTCCAAGGTGTCCACACTGAGGTCAAAAGCCGTCAGGTTCATACTCTCAAACACCTCCATGAGCGTCTGACCCTTTCCTCTCTCCACATGCACGATCTCCCGAGGATACTTCTTCATGGCTCTTTTGATAAAGCGCAAAAGATGCTTTTGGTTCATGCAGGAGGAGGCGTGGATGTGCGTGTCAACCTGCAGACACAAGCAGGAAGCAGATTCACACACTGGATTTGGCCTTGGCCCTGACCCTGACGTTACCTTCCGGATGTTATAGAAGTCACGGTGCGGGACTTTTTTCTGCGCTGCCAATTCCTTCATTTCATTCAAGAGGATGTGCATCTGGAACTTAGAGCTTAGATACTGCAGGCGACGGTAGCAGAAGGACTTCCTGCAGTGAAAGAATGGAAGAACTTGTCATGCTTATTGCAGTCCACCAGATGGAGCCCAGTGATTTTCTTTTGTTATAATAGGATGAAGTTTAAATGGTGTGTTCGGAACATTACTTAAGATCTGTCAGCATAAACTGAAAATGGTATTTCTCTCATAATTTTTCATTAAATAAATCAAATATTAGCCAGACAACAATTTACAGTTTTAATGGAATCTGAACATTATGTTGACTCACATTTACGGTCCATAACCAAAATACATTCTAATTTATTTCTAGATGGTTCAAACTGGGCCCCGAGATTGACTGGCAACCAGTCAAGGGTGCAGTCTGCCTTTCGCCTGAAGTCAACTTTAGTTGGCTGGAGCTTCCCGTGACCCAGAATAGGATAAGCATATACAAAGTACTTCAACCTTTAAACTGGGGACCAGTATGGTGTACAACTTGTCATGCTGAATTTAAAGTTGCTATAAAGATGGTAAGAGCGGCAAATGTGTTTTAAAAAAAGAAAGATCATGTACACTGGTCCATTGATGATGAGGGCCATCATGACGTTCATGTCAGCGATGTACTCCTGCAGGTCCGGATAAGGCAGGTCCAGCTCTGTGCTCCTGCAAGCAATATGCAAACATAAGAGTGGAATAAAAAAAAATTGGAAACTTTCTATAACATAATGTATGGGAACTGGATTGGAATAGAGTTTAAAGACATTTCAAAATGGACAATATATTTTAACTTTGAATTCAGTTTAATTTCTAACACTCGCCTCCTCATTCCCAAGCAAAGATAATGCAAAAATATTTCATTAAAACATGAAAAAAAAAAAAGCTGAATAACTGGTCCAAACTGGCAAAGGGACCATGTCTGTACCTTTTTGTAGACATGGAATGTTACAAACAAGCGGTATATGCCTATAAGAATGCTTTAAAAAAAAAAAAAAAAGTCCATTGTTGTATGGAATGCAGTTTGAACAAATAAACACGTAACCCGTAGGCAGTATTGTGACCCGTTTTGGGCTTTTGATGGTTCTGACCAACGACCTACGGGATTTATTAAACGAATTAACTGTCAATGGTTCTCATGGGAAGAAAAAAAAAAAGCTCTTGTTTGTGTGCTACTTTTGTACTTTGCAATGCTTTTATTCCCAGGATGCTTTGTGGCTTGCAATGCTGAACTTTTCCAATCAAAAGGTAATTAATGATTGTTGTTTAAGTGTGTGTATATTATCTGTAGTTCGTTGAATGTGTGTCTTATTAAGTATTGTGTTAAATTTAAGTATAGCACTTGTGGAAGTGTGTTGTTAAGACCACAAAGCCAGTTTCAACGGTTACTATTTAGATTAAAAGCTAAATAAATCGCTGTTAGCTAGCAAAAACATTCGCCTAACGTTGATCGGCTATTTTATAATGGCTCAGCAAAGAAGCTCAAACTTTTCCTCTTTTGAATGAATTAATGGACCATTATGGACAAACAATAGAAGACAAGGAAACAAACAACAGTGCGGTGAAAAAATGTAGTGCTCGGCAAAATTAGCACCAATTTTCTGCCAGTGTATTTTACACTACAGTGCTACTTTTCTTCAATAAAAACACAAAATGGTGGCAGTTTGATGCAGGTGAAAATGGATTAATGGCATTTCAATTCATTTCAAAGGGGAAAATTGATTCGTCACAAACTTTTCCCGATTCCCCACTATCTTTAAATGAACACTGATGTTTATATTTAGGTCTTTCATTTTCACCTTTTGATGCCAAATCAAACATGTTGGAGGCGGATGTATATAACTCACTTGTCCATGGTCTCTGTTGATGTGTACACGTGCATGACACCATCCACCATCTTGCAGCCGTAGCCCACGTCGGGGGGCATGTTGATTGGGTCCTTATTCTTGTAGGGGTGTGTTCCAGAAACAGGTGGGTGCACGGTGGCATCTGAGAGAAGACAAAATGTCACAGCAAGTGGCAGGTTTGAGGGAGTGGGAAACAAACATGCGACTCAATTCTCTCAGCATAAGAAGGCCCTGCACACTGCGCGGCCTGCCGGGAGGTGTGTAACAGATGGATGGTGGTTAGGTGTTAATGTGGGAGGAAATGTGCACGATGATAGTAATGCACTGTCCTTTGTGAGTATCAAGAGACATATCAGGATAAGACTGTGACTAAGAGCAATGATTAGTAAGAAACTGTGACTTCTGTTTACCCCTGTTATGTTTTTATGCTTGCCCAATTACAGCCAAGTTTATTTTGTGGCAATTCAAAGCAACAGTTGTGATACACTGTCTTAAAAAATATATATATTTTTTTAAATACAGTCTAACCTCAGTTTTCTGACAAAAGTGACTCAAACTGAATCATTGATTGATTGATTTATTTGTTCATTTTTCCTTTCGGACAGCATTGTGACAATCAAACATTTCCTCATACAATTTTAAACATATAATAACCGAAAAGAAAAAGGGCTGGCAGGAAGAAGCATAAAGCTTATAAATTCCCGCCCCCATACTAAAGTAGGACGCATAAAATCAAGCAGTAGTAGTTAGAAATCAGCAGAGATGATAAAATTTCACTCAGTTCATCAAGTCCATGAAGTTAGTTATCCAGTTGATTACATTCGGAGACATTTGATTCAGGCAAATGGATTATTGAGAGTTCAATCAAGTACTAAAACCAGAAGTATTTCTCTTGGGAGGAATGTAAATAAAATTAAATTACTGACACCCAAAGATACAAAAAAAAAAAAAGATTTTATAAAGGATAACCATAGTTTTACAGACAGAAAATTGTGTGAAATAAATATAAATGACTACTGAAAGGGATAAATGAACATTTAAAACTTTCAGACCTGCATTTTTTTCCTTTCTTTTATTATTATTATTATTATTATTATTATTATTATTATTATTGTTTTTGTTGTTGTTATTAATAATAATAATAATAATAAAATTAGTATTTGCTGATTTTGACTCTTTCCAAATAAGAACAACATTTTTGGGCGGTTATCTCATGTTTTTATTTGTTATAGTGGACGCCAGGATAATATGGCTGTAACGTGTTGTAAACTTACCAACCGTATATGTAACATTTTTAACATGAACATCATGCAAACGTGAACATCATGCAAATCAACTTACGATTCTGATTGGTTTACCTAGGATCCAATCATGAACCAGAAGTGTTGACATCATCCAAATTATGCGTTTTCATTGGTTTAGATGGGCAAATATGTCATGTCCACTGCAATAATCTATGGGTCCGAAGGGCTTAACATCAATTTTGACTTTAATGAATACTCTTGAAAATGTATGGAAGACGAGAAAGTGAGTGAGAGTAGTCATTTTCATACTTAACTTTTGTCCAAAGTTTTTCCCCTCTAGAATTCTGTTGTGTTTCTCTCTTTCTTTTTCAAATTCCATAATTGGCACTCTGAACTTTTAGTCGTATTGTGTAAAAATGGTTGGATAGACAACAATCAGGCAAATTGGGCAACATCGGTGTCACACATTCCGTCAAAAATCAGGCCTTCAAAATAAAAGCACAGTAATATAATAACCGTTTCACAGTTAATGGCTTATTAGCCATCTATCAAATAATGCTGTGCTTGTTTATTGACTGCCAATACTAAATAAGCCAAAGAAAGAGAGACAGCCGACTTTCTTTCACCTGTGGCTACGTTCCAAAAATGCACTCGCTTGGCTGTACTGCAGCACTATATGCCCCTCAGCATTATGTGCACTAGTAACAACTGATCGGCGGGCTCCATCCATCCATCCATCCATCCATCCATCCATCCATCCATCCGTCCGTCCATCTTCTTTCACATTAGTCTCTCTAGTGTGTCCTGGGTTGTCTCTGGGCCCTCTTCTGGTGGGACATGCCAGAAACATCTCACCAAGGAGGCATCCAAGGGGCACCTCATCTGGTTCTCCTTGATGCGGAGAGCAGTGGATCAACTCTGAGCCCTTCTCGGATGACCGAGCTAAAGGAGAGTTTCTGAGGAAACTCATTTCGGCCGCTTGTATCTGGGATCTCAGGTCAGGGTAGGAACGTAGATTGATCAGTACTTTGAGAGTTTTGCCTGTCGGCTCGGCTCCCTCTTCATCGCGGCAGACTGATACAGACAGAATCCGCATTGCTGAGATGCTGCACAGATCTGCCTGCCAATCACTTGTGAACAAGACCCCAATATATTTGAACTCCTCCACTTGGTGCACAATCTCATCCCTGACTTAGAGAGGGTACTCAGCCCTTTTTTGATTAAGAACTTAGATTTGGAGGTGCTGATTCTCATTCCAATGGTTTCAGAAGGAACAATTTATGAAAAACACCACTTGGTAAACAACTCTATCTTGAAAAACTGTACGGATACAGTGGCAACGTACCTGCCGTGACAGTGGCCTCTGTCGCCTCCTGGAATTCCTCCTCATAGATTGTTAGGTCGAGGGGTCTCTCGCTTAACTCTTGCAGGTATCGGGCGGTAGTCCTGCAGAAGCTTTGCAATGACAGACCCATATACTTCTGTCTTATGAACAGGGCTTTCACCACACACTTTGCAGCATCCAGCAAGTCCGTGAATGGAACCTGGATTGGAGTGCAACACAACAAGAGATGATGAGGGAGGAATGAAGCATAAAAGTGGATGTGTTATGTAAAATGTTTGGAAAACAATTGCTTGACCTACTCCACATTTCTCCTCTCCAGAGATGGTGACTCGCTGGTACTCTCTCTCCGGTAGCAGCTCTTTCTCCAGCAGGTCTGGCGCTTGGCTCTGCTGCTTCAAGTATCTGACAGAAAATAGCTCTCTTTTTTTTTTTCTACTCAGGCACATGGATGAGGTAATTAAGCGGGTAATTGCCAGACACTCACTCAAGATCTGTGGCGCTGTCTGTTTTCATAAACTCCTGTTTGGCTCGCAGCAAGATATCTGGTTCAAACCTGTGGATAAGAGAGGCTGAGCTCACACTGGTCACAGTGCATACACACACCAGACACTTCATTAGGTACACCAATAAAGATCACGATGCTCACTTTTAACACTGTCAGAGAATTTTATTATACGGACTGGTTTGTCAAGGGGTATGCTTACCTTATTTTACTAGAAGCCATTTGTATTTAATCTCATTAATGTATTGTAGCGATGGTGAAGCTGCACACTTGCCACCATTCTTTGCAGTGCTCTTTGAAAACGGTTATACTGTAGTAAACCAAGCTAAGCGTTACTCTTCATTTGGTTTTGAAAAGGACCAAACAAACGTTGCAGATGAAAATGCAGGAGGAAACATTTGTATGTATTGCAGTTTTTAATCAACTGAGATTGCTCTGCAAGGTTCAAGTGACTCGGAATTGAATATCTTCAGACTTCCAAATTAAATTCACTTCACTGGCAAAAATCTGCCAATGGGCACACAATGTAAATGCACACATTTCAGGGATGTATACGGTAAATCCTTTCCATCACGGGGTTCCGTGTTTGCGGATCCAGCTATCTTGCTGATTGAACTGATGAACGCGAATTTCGTCTCGTTCTCGAGATCAGTGATTCTCAACCTTTTTTCAGTAACGTACCCCCTGTGAAACAGTTTTTCAGCCAAGTACCCCGTAACCAGCGCAAAGCATTTGTGGCTGGGAAAAGGGGGAAGGGGGGGAGGGGGAGTGCTGTTCCATCATTGTCTGATTTATTAAACTTTGGAATTCTATTTGTATTTACGTGGTCTCTCTTGAACTATTTGGAAATAAAAATATACCACTAAAAATGAAAGAAGGAATTTAATTAGAAATACAGATGTGCGCACATAAATCAACACATAAAGTGTTCTCCTTTGGAATCACAGTAAGCTAGTTCTCAAAAAAAATAAATAAAATTAACTCGAGTAACAGTTTTCAAGTAATTGACAGGTGATTCTATATGACAAGTTGGGTTGAACGAACCATACTGGTATGGGAAAGGACACGGAAATAGAATAGCCTAGTACTGAATATAAAATTAATTTTATGAACTTCCATCCATCCATCCATTTTCTTGACCGCTTATTCCTCACAAGGGTCGCGGGGGCTGCTGGCGCCTATCTCAGCTGGCTCTGGGCAGTAGGCAGGGGACACCCTGGACTGGTTGCCAACCAATCGCAGGGCACACAGAGACGAACAACCATCCACACTCACACGCACACCTAGGGACAATTCGGAGCGCCCAATTAACCTGCCATGCATGTCTTTGGAATGTGGGAGGAGACCGGAGTACCCGGAGAAGACCCACGCGGGCACGGGGAGAACATGCAAACTCCACCCAGGAAGGTCCGAGCCTGGACTCGAACCGGAGACCTCAGAACTGGGAAGCGGACGTGCTAACCACTCGACTACCGTGCCTCCTTTTATGAACTTATATTTCTGAAATATTTTACATGTACTTACATATACTTTTATTTTAAAATCTCACGTACCCCTGGAGTGCCTTCACGTACCCCCTTTGATAACCACTGCTCTAGCTTATATTGGATGTAATTCCGCTATTGACCACTAGATGGCAGCACACTATTCACTTTAGTTTGAGTCAATAAATATGAAATAAGAGTGAAAGAAGAACGAAAACAGGAAGTATTTCAGCACAGCCTGATGAACGTCATCCTCTGTAATCCTGCTTTTTATGCCTACAGAAAAAGATGGATGTGAGTTCATTTTATAGTGTTTATTTAGGCATTTAGGCATGTTTATTGACGTACAAGTTTTTTTTTTCTAGTTTGGGGAAAAAATGGCATTTGGATTTGGCATTTGTTCACCTACTGTAAACACATAGAGGTACATGGTACCCGTGTCCTCTCTCTTAATTGTGTGTATAAATGTGTGTTTTTTTTATGTGTCTTTAACACTCAAACTAGTGCTTTAAATGTTATAAAAGCAAGCCATGTATTTAACTCAGCCTGATCATGAGACGCAAATGCAGGCCGTCTTGAAACGCCTCTTTATTGTTGTTTTTCTTAGGTCAAATAAACCACCATTTCATGAGCGTTTCCATATTCAAAAACTCATTGGCTTAATGGTTAGTTGGCTCACCATAAAACACACGACCTTTCACCACCGTCAACAAATATGTGTGATGAGGACCCAATATCTCATTGCATATTAATGTAATGTGGCACATTATTAGCTGAATTGCGAAACTTTTTTTGTTTAAGCCATCTAATGTAGGTGTCATTTTCCCATGAAAGATCAGGTACGAAACCCTGTTCATCACTGCATGCGACTTGAACGCATCATTTTTTTTTTTCTGTACTCACTTGACATCCTGGCTGATCTGCCGCTCCAGGCGATGGCGTCTCTCCTCGAGCTGTTCAATGGGGCTGTCCTCCGGGAATTCATAAGGAGCACTGCGCATCTCACTATCTGCCAGGCTGCGTGAGAACAGTTCCTTCACAGGCAAACAGGTGCAACTGTAATGCTGCATGTACAACTTCACTCAAAAGGGAAAGCTACCACAGACAACCAACCTCGGCAATTTCCTTATACTTGCCGTCCATGGATGTCCGCAGGTCTATGGACTGTTTTAAGGCCACGGGGATCCCAGGCAAGGAATGCTGGGGAGTGAGGAGGTGGCGGGCACCACGGAGCTCGACTAGGGAAGAAGGAAGTAAATGTTACATCGCAGTTTGACATCGCATTTGAATGGTCACTTTTTTGAATAGCAAACTTTTGAGTCATGTATGAAAGATGGCAGTGGAGGGAAAAAAAAGCCCAATAGGTTTGGACACAAATCCGAGTGTGATGTATGCAAAGTAACACTTCTTAAAAAAGCTAAGCGAGAATAAAAGCAAAGAAAAAAGAAGACCACAGAGTCACAGCAACTTGCGTCGTGTGGCACCTTCTGCTGAGCACTACCGCCTCAACACATCCTACTCAAGAAGTTTGCCTAGAAAACACAACTACCATCACTAGCATTGTCTTTTCTATTTAACACCCAGGCTTTTATTTTCATGGTTTCATTTCTTTCTTTTGGGGACCGCCTCCCACACCCAATCAAGATTGTGGCAGAGCACCTCCTTTCTATTAAACAGGCCTTTCTGTTAACAAGGCTGCCAAAGCACAACTTTTATATTTGATGACTTGAACATAAAATCTGCAAATAGGTATATTTTTCATCAAACAAAAACTCTGGTAGAAAAACTCTGCCATCCAATATACTGCGGTCGAGCCAACAAAGTGACCGCTGCGATGCCTCACCTTCGCCACAAAGCCACAGATGTTCCTGTGCTATGTAAAGCGATGGCCTGCCAAGACGTTATCCTTGCCGCCCGTCACTTTGGGCCATATCAGTTCTCCCTGATAACACAGGACACTGTTGTGGAGGGCAGCATGCGACCAGCGGCAAAGACATCCAAGCTGGGCCGCGGTGAAGCCGAGCCTAACCGACCCGCAGCTAATCCCCTAATGGCTGCTATATTTGGATCAGATGCATCTTCTGTTACATAATATCTCATCTCCTCATAACCAGAGAGGCTAGCACTGGTACAATGTAAGTCATGATTTACTTTATGATACCACATGATCTAGTCGTTGTGGGCTATTATTGATCTAAATGAACAGGACAAAGGGTTGAAACAGGCAGCGAAAAACAACCTTGAGGCATGGTCAGGTTTCTGAAAAGAATCAATATATCATTTTCAGCGATCATCAGTGAGCCTAGAAATGAGGTCAAATCGTATCATCTTGTATCATCTTACAGTGGAAGTAATACAGTACATACAGCGTATAACTTTTAGGAATGTTTCAGTATTTTAGATTAAGAGACACTCAACTGCTTGGAATTGTTGATAATTCGTTCTACGCTTCAAAAGCAAACAAGTTCCTGCTGAAGAAAGTCATCAAATGATGATGCTGCCACCACCATGCTTCGGTGTAGGGATGGTGTTCTTTGGTGATGACGAGCAGCGTTATGTTCCTGCCAAACATTTTGCATTTGTTGTCAAGAAGTGGTTTAATCATGAATAAGACTTTCTCATAAACATTTTGGAGATTTCAAGTGCAGACATGCACACCCTTAATCCTTACTAAATGAAGAGCACTTTATCAACGTTGAATGGTGATGATTAGGGCTGGGATTAACACACACATTTCTGCCTCGAAACTATAATGAATAATTTTAAAACCATACTTTCGACACCAGGGACCAATGTTTGGCCATTTCAGTTTGCAGAATTTTGAAATAGAAGTCAAAATATTTGGCCCACTTTTTTACATCAACCACATGAAGAAATGCTTAGCTCTCCAAGTATCACCACAATGACCAACATTAAAATACAGTACAGCCCAGGGCCCACTATTTCAAACATAATCCGCCAGGATTAAACGTTGTCAAGACTTTATCCTATTTCCCGAGAATTTATCATCATTATTTTTTCCCCCTTGTTGTTTAGTAGAGTTCATATACAGCTCAGTCATAATGTCCTAACCACCAATGCTGGAAAGACACAAAATACAAAATTACATACTTAGGGTTGTTGCTGATACCAAAAATGCCACCAAGTACAGCGTAGTGAAGTTGCGCATATTGACTATGGGATTCCGATGACTCGAACGTTTAGACACAATCATTGGTCTTGTGGGAGTGCTGTCAATTAGGCACGTTCAGCAAGCAAAGACACTGATGGTCTGATGCTTATATTACGTGCCCAGGCTGAACGTGATGCCTGAACCACAAAAACACAAGCTACAATGCTGTGTGATAAGAGGCAGTGAGTATTGTTTGCCCCTAATAAATAAATAAGTAAATACATAAATAAATAAATAAATTCATCCTGAAGCATCTCATTCTGCTGTCATGTGATGTGTACATTGGCAAAATGGATTATTGTGGAAAACAGCCTGCTCTTGTTTACAATAAATACGTTCAACAACCATTCTGACCCTTGTAGTAATTATTTTTTGTTTTTGTGGAAAAAAAAAACAAAAAAAAAAAAAAACTGCACTGCACTCAGAGGAGAGCGTCATTGAGAGTGGAAAGGGGCAGGAATAAAGAGGAGAGCAGGATTTGTGCTTTTGCTCTGGATAAAGGCTACATTAGGGAGCATACCTGTCTTTTAGAGCCTGTTTACCAATTAGACGGGGCCCAGAAAGGGAGAAACATTGGAGAGGAACAAAAAGGAGAGATGGAGTATCCCATCTTCTGTCACTCTCTCTTTTTTTCTTAAAATACACTCAACACAATAAAGAGGGAGGAAGGAAACAAGAGAAAACACTCAGGGAACAAATCATAGACTCATTCATAACACACATTCAACTGCATTCTTGTTTTTTGCTCTGTCCCTGTCATACATACAAAGTGGTGGTCCTGAAGATCCATCAACTCCCCCTCACATGCCCCCTCCTGGTTCAGGCCTGCTGTCGCTGCACTAGCTGCCTTTGGACTCGCTGATCTTCCTCATTTAAACGCGTCTGACATCTCACTGGAATGTACCACGGGAGAACTCAGAGGAGGGGGGCGGTAGGCGGCATGTATTATCTTTGGATGTGGAAAGTCCACAGTGCAGCCGAACAGCACACCCGCCCACCCCGACTCACTACTGTACTCCTCTCCTCCCCGCGGTGCGCAGTATGCCCTCCAGATGTTTGTGTAGTCTGTGTTTATGGATCAGAAAGCGCTACATCGTCTTTTTTTGTTCGCCCGAGAAGATGAGACGTCAAAAAAAAAAAAAAAGAGGCCACCATCTCCTCTCGTGAAATTAAAGGGCCAGCACCTTGACCTCATTCTGATTTAAGGAGCACACATTCCCTTGTGTGCATTTGGGAGGTACACAAAACACTAGCCAGTCATTGTGAAGCCTGGAAATGACACATTGGCTTGCTCGCAGTAGTCATAATCTGCAAGGTAAATTTGCACTTGATAATAACCATGGTTGCAAAAATGTGAGCATATTGAGGGCACAGGTATCCAACATCTGACACCGGGTACTTTTGCAGCCTACAAATTATTATTATTATTAATATTCCATCCATCCATTTTCTTGGCTGCTTATTCATCACGAGGGTCGCGGGGGGTGCTGGAGCCTATCCCAGGCAGTAGGCGGGGTACACCCTTGAACTGGTCGCCAGCCAATCGCAGGGCACACAGAGACAAACAACCATCCACACTCACAAGCTTCCTTAATATTCCCGAATATTAAGGAATATTAAGAGAAGACTGGCCCATGATAAAGTGTTTTGTTTGTTTGTTTGTTTGTTGTGATATTTGAGGGATTCTCCCACTTGAATATTTTTTTGCATGAATTTTTTTTTTCAAGAATTAAAATACATTTGTTTTTCTGTTACAAGGTTCACATTTCTTAAGATCGTGAATTCAAGTATTTTGTTGACTGGTAACAATAACCATCAAAATGATCAAAGCGAAATCATGAAATATTTCAATCTGTGTTGTACTTTTTGAATGTAACTGCCTTCAATAAATGAACGTTTATACTACTCAAATTTAGCACAGAGTAATCGCTTACACCGTTAAAAAGTTGAATATAACCAACTTATATGTATAAGCCTTGCAAATGTACAGTATGTAGTAGCCTGCTGGAAAATCAACATGTTTGACAGGATTTTGTTGTTTAAGAGCCTGAAAATGCCTCCTCGATGAACGTATATGTATATTGAAAAACATTGCTTATTGTTTCAAAGATTTGTACTCAATCTTTGCAATGTACTAAGACTAATTCATTACAAATTGTCTAATTAATTGAAGAAGTTTCGACGCCAATAGTTCTTATAATAATTGCAATTTACAACATTTCCCCAAAAGCAT
Source organism: Festucalex cinctus (assembly GCF_051991245.1). Taxonomy (NCBI): domain Eukaryota; kingdom Metazoa; phylum Chordata; class Actinopteri; order Syngnathiformes; family Syngnathidae; genus Festucalex; species Festucalex cinctus. The sequence goes on along the minus strand of NC_135412.1, from coordinate 36,828,050 downwards.
TGGTGGGAAGAACCTTTCTATTTCCATTGCATGTATTTCCTCCCAAAAGAGGCAGCTTCAGCTTGCATCTGCTCTTTGTGCCGCCTTTCTTATCTTCTATTTCTCAATACGTCAACTCTACTTTTCTTGAACTTATACAACAATACTAACGTACGACTGATGATCACTGAACAAGGACCACCATGTCATTATTTTCTGTACCGTATTTCTTTGTTTGACGATTGTGCTATTCTGAAATTCCAAATAGTTTAATTAGAATGCAATTGAAATTGTAATAACAATATGCACGTTACTAAAATGTGTCACATGCTGTGCATTTTTCAGTCCTCTAGAGAAATTTGACTCGCTCTTTGAAGTTCATTTGACTATGGGCTACTTCAGAAGCTATTACACAGATGACAATTATATTATCATTCATTCCTATCAATTAACCAATTACTGATTTTTTAGGAATGATTGCTGCAGTCCTTTACAGGTCAAAGTAACATTAATCTGGGAACGTGATTTCTCCATAATTATCAAATACTATGAAAGAAACAATTGGTTGGCAACCAGTCCAGGGTGTCCCCCGCCTACTGCCCAGAGCCAGCTGAGATAGGCGCCAGCAGCCCCCGCGACCCTTGTGAGGAATAAGCGGTCAAGAAAATGGATGGATGGATGGATGAAAGAAACACATACTGTAATACATGTACTACTACTACTACTACTACTACTACTACTACTACCACTAATAATAATAATAATAATAATAATAATAATAATAATAATAATAATAATAATAATAATAATAATAATAATAATAATAGGAATCCATATATTTTTTTCTAATCACTCTTGTCCTCATTAGGGACACAAAAAGTATTTTTGGAATTTAGAAGAAAGTTGGATAACGTGGAGAAAACCCACGCAAGGCTGAGATTCAAACCCTTATACAGAATAATTGTTATGGATTACACCTCAGTCAAAAGTTGCAATGTCCTCGAAATGCTGACTTATTAAAACAACTGGAACTATATCCGCCAATACAGCCATTAAACAGCTTTTGCTTTACAAAAAAAGACAGGTAGCCTTTAAAAGGGCCATACCTTTCATTCACAGGGCTCCCCTTGGTGGTCAAATGTGGCACCTCATGCTTCATAAGAATACTACTACTGCTGCTTCTAATAATATAATTGCAGATTTGCCTGACTTTGATATATGGGTATCTTAATTTCAGTTCCCATCAGTGATGGTGTGAATGTGAGTGTGAATGGTTGTTTGTCAGTTTGTGCCCTGCCATTGACTGCCACCAAGACCCCGGTGTACCTCGCTTCTTACTCACAGTCAGCTGGGCTCACCCTAATGAGGAAACATGCTACAGAAAATGGATGCAAGGGTGGATAGATGATAATAAGATCATCATTATTATCATCATCATAAGATTATCAATAATAAAAACTGTTCTGCTAGTTCAATCAATGCACTGGAAGTCATTAAATGAGATTGTAACGTCTATAACACCATGTCGACTGATTTGAATGTTGACCAAATGATTAAAAAGTCACGGATCATTACATTTTTAGTGATGTCATAAACTGTACCTTTCTCAACCAAAGCGTGTCTTTCTGCAGGGTGACAGGATTTGCTGCCAGCAGCCGCAGGTCTCTGACATTACACACACAGCCAGACACTTACACTAACAGCAGATGTTAGCATCAAAGAGACAAATGGATTTCTGCGCCAACAGGGCCCAAGTCCAACGCAACAGGCGTTGGTTGATCGGAGCAACTAGACACACAGAAGACGAACGACAGCAGCAGAAAGACTGAAGCGGAGATAGAGTGAAGATCGTCGTATGAAGGTGTGTCGCCGGTGTCGGTCAAGATGATGGTGGGTGGGAGACCTGGCACACAGTCAATCATTGATCACTAATGATATATTACTCATGCAGGTTGTGGCACAGGAGGGAGTGACAGGGATTTATTATTCATTATTTTCCTTGTCACAATTACAGGACGTGTTCTAGCAGCAGACCCCTGACATGCGTGGGGTTGAGATGATGACAGGCGGTGTGAGCAAGATGTGGGCAAAGTGCAAAGGGTTCAAAGATCCATCGACAAGCGCACCCCTGGCAACAATCAGCGCATCTTCTAATAGGATTGGTACTGCTACAAAATACAAAAATGAGTGTAAACCAGCTAGCTGTGACTACGCACATCAAATGATCCACTTTTGCTATGACTGGTTGCGGGGCTGTGTGCATGGAAAGACATTCACCAGGAACCTGTACTTTAACTCATTCACTGCCATTGACGGAAAAATACGTCAAATGATACATTTTTGCTGGGCTGGCAGTGAATGAGTTAAAGGAAGTGAGGGCATTGTCATGTTTCTGGCTTCAAAGGGATGATAGACTTGAAAGGGTTTGAAGGAGAGCTTGTTGCTTGTGCTGCAAACAATGTGACCAGAAGAGCCAGTTTAACCTGGACAGTCATACATACTTTTGAGCCTTGAGCCAAGGCCCAATGGATTTTACCATTGCTTTGTCTCACTTGTACGCAGGTCCCGGCATCTCAGTTTTTAACCCAATTGTTTGGTCCATGTGTATGTCAATCACACAGCAATTCATACAATTAACAAATTAAAAAATAATTTAACTGTGATATTCCTTCCTATTTACTTTCGCGTTCACGTTTTTTTCATTCTGTTAGCATGCATGTTTTCGTCATACCGGAACTAGAACTACTTCCTGCTTCTGTGTCTAAGAATTATGGGAAATATAGTCCTACTAGCTTACTTACTGTGGTCGCCAGTCAAACCCAATGCAAGCTGAGCTTTTCTGCCAACACATTTCCAATGTTATAATGCGGAACTAATGTGAGGGAAATAGCACAGCCAGCTTCCAAAAGCTGCAGTGACTGAGCAAAAAAGGTTCGATAATGGTGTGCGTGTTTAGCACTGTTGAACTGTCAACCAAGAGAGCATTTAGCATTAGCTAACCACCAGTCCTAGATTGACTAGCGATTAATTTTTTTATAGATAGTTCCTGGTGAGAATGTATTGTATATTTGATTTTTAGCAAAATTATAGTGTGACAGTTTTTAATTTGGAAATTTGGTCACCCAAGTTGGTGAGAGCTAAGACCCAAGAGTTGCTATTGGGGTGGATTAGGCCACTTAGGTAGCACTAAGGAATTTTTCAAACTTAATAAAATATTTTCATAATTTATTATTATTATTATTTTTTTATGAAACACCAACTTAAAACTAGTTGAATGGTAAATTTGCCATGGTCTGAGGGGTTCTGTATAATTTTTACTGGCACTTAAGCAACTTTGAGGAGGATGGTAGGAACACTGCCACACAAAAAAATACAAATGTGCTGACAGCTTTATGGCTTACGTCACTAGCGAAAAAAATTAATCGCTAGTCAATCTAGGACTGGTGGTTATCCATCCAGATGGATGGATGGATAACCACCAGTCCTAGATTGACTAGCGATTAATTTTTTTATAGATAGTTCCTGGTGAGAATGTATTGTATATTTGATTTTTAGCAAAATTATAGTGTGACAGTTTTTAATTTGGAAATTTGGTCACCCAAGTTGGTGAGAGCTAAGACCCAAGAGTTGCTATTGGGGTGGATTAGGCCACTTAGGTAGCACTAAGGAATTTTTCAAACTTAATAAAATATTTTCATAATTTATTATTATTATTATTTTTTTATGAAACACCAACTTAAAACTAGTTGAATGGTAAATTTGCCATGGTCTGAGGGGTTCTGTATAATTTTTACTGGCACTTAAGCAACTTTGAGGAGGATGGTAGGAACACTGCCACACAAAAAAATACAAATGTGCTGACAGCTTTATGGCTTACGTCACTTAGCGTTTACCCGTTCGTTACAAAGACTGAAATCAGATTGAATGTCAACGTACGATTACTGCTTTCCTGGAAGAAGCTGCAAATCAAGTGAAAAGTTTTGTTTGAGGAGACAAAAAAGAAAAAGTGAAGCTACCTGGCTAAAAGGACAGTCAAGGAGCAACAGTGGCCCGGCTTTCACTCACTGGCGTGAGCTTAAAAACGATGCAATTTGCTTGTACTCATGGGAAATGTGGTCTTCCTTCACGCATAACATGACCACTTTTGTCCATATGGCGTCGCCATAATCAACATAAACTGAAAGTTCCGTAGTGTTACTTTAAGTCTCTACTGCAGTCCCAGGTCTGAAATGCACTGGTAGTTATACACTGGTTTAGTATCCAGCTAATACAGAAAATCTAATGGAGGCCCTAGACTTTTGTACAGTATAAAGCAAATGCATTCTTCCTACTAAATCCCTTATCTTTAACTTGATGTTACTGAACTAATTGGAAATGGCACGCAGCACGCTTAAAACAGACAAATCATTAAGTGGACATTTATTCATCTCACAAGTAGCTTTTTCACAGCTGCTCGCCCTGCACAAAACCTGGCAATTATGTGCTAAATGTGCCTCAGCTCACCACACAGGAGGGCAAAAGACTGCGGAATTGACACAATCATGAACATGACAATCATATGTTTCTACATGCAGTGTGGCTTTGAGCATTAATTAAAGACTGCTCTGGCCTACGATATTAAATTACATTGATTGTTCATCTCATCTCATCCCATTGACGTACAAGAATCAATGAGCATTTTGCTGTACCTTCTATCCATTTTCTATACTACTTGTTCTCATTAGGGTCAAGCTAGTGCCTCTCCAAGCTGACTTTGGGCGAGAAGCGGCGTACTCTGGTCACCAGCCAGTTGCACATAGACAAACACCTAAGGACAAATTAACCTTTCGCTTTTGAATTGAAATGGATTAAAGTGGAGATCCACTTCGATTGGCTGGGAGTCAGCTGCGTTCCCTCCCACAATGGTGCACAATGGCGCAAACACCCTCTTCTATCTGTGCTAGTATAGCAAAATACCAAAAGAAAAACAACTCCACCCATGCGCATAGTTAGACTGCGCTTTGTGCTAGACTCGTGCTGGGCATGAAAATAGGGACCCGTGCAACCATTATGCAATGACATGCATAGAAAAGTGGTTGTATTGTGAACATTATGCTCCAAAACAGTGTTGATAAAATGAGTTGCTGATATCATCTTTGTGTACTCATATGGGACGACTCCCAATGCAGCTTTTGAAAAATTTGGTAAATAAAAACAATGAATGTAAAATAAATCCGATTGACTACTGCTGCCCTGACTATGTTGGCCAAATAACAAGCGCAGTTTGTCAGTGCCAGCCCATCCTCATGTAACATGACAACGAAGTCTATACAGCAATCGACCGGTATGTCGACAAATTAACCTTTCGCTTTTGAATTGAAATGGATTAAAGTGGAGAGCCACTTCGATTGGCTGGGAGTCAGCTGCGTTCCCTCCCACAATGGTGCACAATGGCGCAAACACCCTCTTCTATCTGTGCTAGTATAGCAAAATACCAAAAGAAAAACAACTCCACCCATGCGCATAGTTAGACTGCGCTTTGTGCTAGACTCGTGCTGGGCATGAAAATAGGGACCCGTGCAACCATTATGCAATGACATGCATAGAAAAGTGGTTGTATTGTGAACATTATGCTCCAAAACAGTGTTGATAAAATGAGTTGCTGATATCATCTTTGTGTACTCATATGGGACGACTCCCAATGCAGCTTTTGAAAAATTAGGTAAATAAAAACAATGAATGTAAAATAAATCCGATTGACTACTGCTGCCCTGACTATGTTGGCCAAATAACAAGCGCAGTTTGTCAGTGCCAGCCCATCCTCATGTAACATGACAACGAAGTCTATACAGCAATCGACCGGTATGTCGACACGGACCAGCTGCATCATCATGACCAATGTAACAATATCAGATATGAGAGCCGTATCAAACATTCTGATGGTTATAATGTCAAGTTTTGATTGAAACTGTCAGAGGGGCATTCATTTCACAATATGGTGCAACTGCACTGCATCAAATTCACAGCTGCTCCTGAATTATTTGACTCTCTCATTGAATTATTGATAGAACACAGGTACTAGACTCACCCAGCCCTCATTATGATACAAGTCATTTATAATTCATTAGTATTAGTGAATAAATACATAAATTAAGGAAGCAGGTGGGGTTGACAGCATATTGCGAAACAGGATGAGGGCTCATTAAAAATTCAAAATCATTTCATACGTTTGACTGACATGCAGTTTGCATCAGTGTGTGCGTTTCATCACACGGGACGCTAATTCACCCATTCATGTTGGGGATCAAGTCCTGTAATTTGCAGCAAAAATAAATCCTGGAGCAAAATCAAAATAAAGAAAGAAAAAAACAAAACTAAACAAAACATGAACTCAAAACAAGGTGCGTCTCTTGAAAATGATATAATGAAACCCAAGTCATGTCAAAGAAGCAGATGTATTCATGTGATGTCACCAAGTTCAACACAGAAGAGTACAATGAAACAAGAGGTGCAATCTTGTTGACTTGCTGCGCAGCCAATCAACAGGTTATGCGCACATTTAAAAGTGCTTCACTGTCATAGTGGCACGGCTAAAACTACACAAAATACTTAGTACTCAACTAGCTCCTGTAATATTCCAAGCGTTGCCTGCCACTCACCCGTACTTGCGGTGTACTGTAGGCTTCCTCGCTTCCTGAAGGGGGACAGGGGCTTGCTTTTGGCTGCCCCGGGGGCCACGTTGGAAGACATGCTGCCAGTTCCCGAGCTTCCACTTGTTTTGGGACGTGAAAAAGGAGAACTGAATGAGTCAGAGCTGCGGAGGTTGTCAACGTCGATGGAGATGCAGCGAGAGAGAGGGAGAGAGAGAGTGGGGAAGCAGGTAGAGATGTTGTGCCACTGCTGAGAGCTGGGGGTGGGCGGGGGGTGGGGGGGTCAATTACAGTGTAATTTTGCGTGTGTGTGCATATGTGTATTTCCAAGCTGGTTGTCACAGTGTGACGCTGCAGAGCATTATAGGATCCCTCTGCAGAAAATCTGGTCCCGCCCTCAAGAAGACTTCAGCTTTGGCGCTGCAGCATTGATGGAGGTTGGGGGGGGGGGGGGTGTAACAGAGGGGCGTGGCTACCCCCAACAACGCAACCCACCACCACACACTCACACACCCTCCATCGTCCAGCACACACAAACATACACGTGCCATGCAGACAGAATACAAATGATCCACGCACTCAGCAGCACACGCCTCCAGGCCTCACTGTTGCCATGACAACCAAAAGCCCGTGTGGGTAAATCAAAGGAGGAAAGTTCTGATTTAGGAACTGACAGTAAAATAAAACATGAAGACACTGGATTATTATTATTTTTTCTATTTAAAATACTATATTTAGAATCCACTCAGCAGCCTATCCTAATTTAGCATGGCTGAGAATTGAGGTACATCCAAACTGGTCACTAATCCATGTTGACAACCAACCATTCACACTTACACCACACCTATGTGCAATTTAGCCTAGAGTCTTCTTTGAAAGTAATGAGCATGTTTATGGAATGTGTGGAGTTGGCTGGAAAACCCAGGCAAGCTGTGAATGGGCTCTTTGCACAAATCCACTATTTCCTTTTTTTTCTTTTTCTTTCCTTATTTTATTTTATTTTTTTTATTTTTTTTAATCATTAGATCCACCACTTCCTGAACTCAGTACCACTCCTTCATTTCTGTCTTTCATGAGTGGTCAAACTGATTAATCCAGGTGTGCCTGACCTCAGTAACCACAACGACAATGGCCAGACACACCTGGATTAATCTGTATCCACTCGTGAAAGACAGGAAACAGTGGTATTAAGTTCAGGAAGAAGTCGAGCAGTGCAAAGAGCCATGCATTGCTGTCTCCTCTCTATGGTATATTGACAAAATCATTTACTGAGTCAATGACGGAACGAGATGACATGAAAACTGCTCTGAACAAGGGCAAAGAACCCGTAGCCCGGAAAAGGAAAGTGGTGTCGAACATCCCTTTTTCTAATGGCTCGTTAAGAAGGTTGGAAATAATCATTTGCCTTTTGTCAAATGAAATGTATTTGGACATTTTAAAGTGCTCTATGATTACAGTTGAGTTGAGAATAACAATGCAACAAATCATACACTTATACATTGTTTCTTGAGAAACACGTATGTTGGGTTTCAGATCAGAAGCATGTGAAAACAAAAATGATTACGAAAATGATCAACCCTTTAACAACAGCAAACATACTGGAGCGTCTTTACTTCAACTGTGAGCAGAAAGGAGACAGCGCCCTCTTGTGGAAATGATAAATATGCAGACTGCAGCAGAATTATATTTCTGCTCAATGGTGTCCATTACATTGAAAGCCATCATGATATGTAAAAACAAACTTGATTAGGGTATTACGTATAATTAAATTTTCTAAAATAAGTGCATCTCAAGCCACTGTTCAGTCATTTGATCACATTATATGACCCCATTATATGAACCCAGTCTGTTATGTCTGTTATCAGTACCCTGCAGCTTTGCCTTTGGATGATGACGTTTTAACAAGGGACATGATACTGTACAATATTGACCCAATGTATAGTATTATCACATGTAAATGAGACGAGTTGATTTTGCATGCCATTCTCCCCTGGAAGATGAGTTTAAAATAGAAGCAACTGCAACTTCTTGAATTTCGTGATCAATCCGGCAAGTCAATGTGATGCTGTTTGAAACATGAGCAGACAAACAAGAAGTTAATGAAGTGTTTCCTTGTATTAAATCACCCTGAGCCCACTTCCCTCTACAGTTAATCTGTCTGTGTGGCTAATCCCTCTCCGGCAGCAGCAAAAGCAACACAAGCGCCATCGAAACTGACCTTGGGCACACAGAGGTCCTCTGTCTACTGACAGTCACAACATTAGGGACATCTGCAAAGTCCAAGGGTATATAGTTGAAGAGCTGTTAACAAAAGTGACTTTTTGGTTGTAATATGCAGTTGTTAGCTAAATCAATTTAGCAAGAGGAAATGTTACAATTATAGGAATAGCTGTCTGTATAAGGCAGCACAAACTACAACCACATATTGTAACAAGCATTTCTTCAAGCATTCTTATCTTTGAAAAGATGGATATTTTTTATCTTATTAATTCCCCTCACTTGCATTAACAAAGTAGGCTATATCATCTATGTGATTGTGTACATGAAGCTAATATGGTTTTTTAGCCCTATAGGAAGCTTAATCATGTCTAATGTTATTTGCCAATAGATTTTATATACAACGGTCAGACAGAGAGAAGAGACAACAAACCAGACAACAAATCACACAACATCATCCATCCATTTTCTTGACCACTTATTCCTCACAAGGGTCGCTGGAGACTATCTGAGCTTGCTATGGGCAGTAGGCGGGGGACACCCTGAACGGGTTACCAGCCAATCGCAGGGCACACAGAGACGAACAACCATCCACACTCACAAGCACACCTAGGGACAATTCAGAGCACCCAATTAACCTGCCATGCATGTCTTTGGAATGTGGGAGGAGACCGGAGTACCCGGAGAAGAACAGAAATTGTGACGTCATTTCCTTTCAAGACTGAAGCGTCAAGCGACCAAAAGGCTTGCAAGTAAGCTGCCAGTGATCCAAAGGTGTATAGAACTTTTAAGTTATTTATTTATTTTCAATGGCCTTAAGTCCACAATGAAGCATGAAGATCACTGGGAGAACATGCAAACTCCACCCAGGAAGGCTGGAGCCTGGACTCGAACCCGAGTCCTCAGAACTGGGAGGCGGAAGTACTAACCACTCGCCCACACACAACATAAAAAAATAAAAATAAATAAAAATAAATAAATAAATAAAATATAAAATAAAAAAAAAATCTGCTGGTAAATGGAAATAAAAAGTCTACACACCCCTGTTCAAATGCCATGTTTTTGTGATGTCAAAAACAAAAGATGAAATCACGACAAATCAAAACCTTTTCTACGATTAATGTTAACTCTAACCTATGTAACTCAAGTATATTAATTATTATTTTTTTGAGAGGGCAATTAAAAAGCAACGCCTGAAATTTGTAGTTGCACAAGTGTGCACACCCTCCTATGACTGAGCTGTGGCTGTGTTCATAATTAACCAGTCACATTCAAACTAGTGTTAGTTAAATGTCTAAGTCTGCACACATTTGCCGCCATTTAAAGTGTCTCTGATTAGCCACAAAGGAAGCTCAGATGTTCTACGTATACATTTCCTGACATTTAATGGCTTTCTAGTGGAAGCCAGTAAGTTTTGCGCTGCCACTGCACAACAATAACACTTTACGGTACTTAATTAGACTGTGGACAGACAGAGAGACCAGAGACGAAAATCAATGACAAAAGACAACAATAGCTACAGTATGACAACGCCATCCAGAAGTATGTTTTTTTTAAATTATTATTATTTATTTTTTTAAATTTGATTAAAGACTGAGGGTGCAAAGATTGCAATGTGACAATATGGTGTCAGCAAGCATGTCGATGCGTCATCAGTGAGCGTACGTACACCTGTGTCGTTGGTAGGCTAAAAGATTAACGTGGAGGAAATCTACCTGAGCTCCTCAGTGGGTGGAACCAAGTGGAGTCCAACCTCAATGAAGCGCCACAATTGAAGAGGTGACACACCTAGTTTTTCCCTCAACACTGTACTGTCAACATTTTACACATTGGTCATCATGCTGTTGTGTCCTTTGAGAAGTTTGACCACCCAACACATCCTTACCAATCTTCGAGCAACGTTTATTACAGGGTGATTCAAAAAGAATGACCCTATTTCATGATCAAATATTCGATGAAGGAAAAATAGCAAAAAATAATACTTATAATAAAAGTATTCTACTAACAGTCAAGTTTTATTTCACATGTTACAAGTGCTCAATATGGCCTCCCCTTGCAGCACAAACAACATCAATACAATATGAGAATTCTTCATCGGAGTCAATTGAATTGATTGCTGTTGTTATTTGAATTTGTAAGTTTTCCAGGTCAGTTGGTAATGGCAGGACAAAGACTATCTTTTACAAACTCCCAGAGGGAAAAAAAAAAAAAAGTCACAAACTGTGAGGTCAGGAGATTTAGGAGGCCAAGCAGAAAGAGCTTTTTTTTTTTTTTGCTGTCACTGCCAGACGCACGAGTCTGTCAGTGTCACGTGACAATTATAGAAAACTGGGAAATCTGATCTTTCAAACACCTACTCCCTCATTCTGATTCATACATTTATTTACGAAATATTTGATCATGACATAGGGTCATTCTTTTTGAATTACCCTGTATTAATACAACGTATTGTAGATTGTAACTGGCAGACCAAAACGACAAGTGTTAATCCTTGGCCTCTGTGCCTGAGCTGAGGCTCTCTGAGTAATCTCGTCAAAAGATCAGCGTCGCAGAGACTGAGCACAAAGCGGGGCTACGCCATCCCCGGGCTAATGGGATTGGTCGCCGTCACTCGATGTGCCACCGTAGTTAGCCCGTTTTGAAGCCACCAACCGCCTGCCCCGTACAATTAGCACTGCATGCTTAACAGAGTGACTGACATGAGTGGACAATGTTTTGAGCCTCATCCCAAAAGCCATTTTCAGATCTCTCCAGAGATGGTCGATGGAATTCAAGTCTGGGCTCTGGCTTGGGTCCACTCCTTTGTTGTCTTGGCTGTGTGCTTAGGGTCATTGTTGGAAGTTAAACCTTCTCCCCAGTCTGAGGTTTTGAGCACTCTGAAGCAGGCTTTCGTCCAGGCAGTCATTGCTGACCAATCCTGACTAGTCTCACAATTGCTACTGCTGGAAATCATCCCCACAGCACGATGCTGCCAACACCGTGCTTCACTGTTTGTAGGGGTGGTACTGGTCAGATGATAAGCAGTACCTGGATCTCCTCTTTACATGACGCCAGGCGTTCAAGTCAAAAAGTTAAAATTTTTGTCTCACCAGACCACAGTATTTTCTTACTTCGTGGTCTGGGAAATCTGAGAATTCTTCAGGTGCTTTTCGGCAAACTCCAGGTTGCCTGCCGTGTGACTTTTACTAAGGAGTAGCCTGATGGGTAAAGTGTTGCACAAATGGTTGTCCTGCTTTTGCCACAGAGGACTGCTGGCGCTCTGACAGAGGGACCATCAGGTTCTTGGTCACCTCCCTGACTCCCTGATTTCAGAGTTTGGATGGGCGCCCATCTCAGTGGTATATAAAATTGATGCATGAATGTAATTTTCTTGGAAGTATCTATTTTTGTGAGGCAATGACATCAATTACCTCGTTGAAAGAGATAAGACAGAAATTGGTAAAAAGGTACTCCGCACCCTCAGCCTGGAATCTTCTGCAGAATGACTTAAAGCTCAAGGAACATGTGTCCTTAAATGTTTTAAATCTAAATTGAAAGACATGGAAACAGTTTCCATACAATGTGGATGTTTTTAGCTTGGCTGTTTGAACAATTTTATTGCTCATTTATGAGGTAATTTGTACTGTATGTCTGTAACTTTGTGTTCTTTTGCTGCTGCCCATCTTGGCCAGGTCTCTCTTGAAAAAGAGGTTTTTAATATCAACGGAAGCAACCTGATTAAATAAAGGTTAAATAAAAAAGCTTGAGTTTTTCCATCTTACATTCGAATATTATTTAAAAAAAACAACAACAACAATTATAGAAAAAAAAATAGAGACATCAGTTTTTTCTCTCAACTCTTCAAATGTAACCCTTTTCTAAAATCCAAAACTAGAATGACAATTTTAACGAAAGTCTGGAATCCAGAGTTTCAAATGCAACAATTTCATCACTTAGGGACACCAAAGCAATTACATGAACGCTACAAAGGCTTCTGACGTCATTTGTAGCCCAAAATATACTGCATCTTTATTTGTATTTCACTAACAACAGCATGCCAAGCGTAAGATGGCCCCCACGCACAGCTGGAACCGGCAGCCATCACCCACTCACGGAGGACCTGTTGCCATCAGCCAACATTCACCTTCGCCTCATCACAACTCTCACTCGACATAAAACAGACATTGTTTGTTTCAAAGAGGGATTATGTAATCTATAGCACACACATTTAGGTCACGCTAACGCTGACATCCAAGCAACGAACGCAGTGCTGCGGCAGCTGCTCTATTTAGCAGTCACCGCACCACCTGAGATTTAAACGTCTTAACTGTAAGGAGTTTAGGAGACTTTAATGCCTCCCGCCTTGCTCGTCCATGTGACTTGAGTCAAGAATCCAACAGGCAGCGAATGCAACTCTATGGAAGGAGGCGACACCTTCACTGATTTGTTACAGATCCTTTTTTTGTTCATAATTATTACATTACAAACAGATTGAGGCGCTCTTCAAATTTCATCAATTTACGAGTACAAATAAGAAATACATACTAATGTGCAGCCCATTCTTTGCTCTCTGCTATGCTTAGTCTGCACATAAATAAAAATAAAATAAAATGATAATAATAATAATAATAAATGGGACTGTTGGTTCCAATCCAGAATAAAATCTGCATCTCTCAAGTGAGAGTGTTTATACTGTCGTCCCTTTCCTTGACATCATTCACATTCATTATACTAATTAGATTGACCGGCCAATCAGGAAGAGGCCCTCTCCTTCCTAAAGGGTTTAAGAAGAGGGAATTAAAGAGTGGCTTTCTGCTCGACAAGAGCTTCTGAACTGAGGGTCCCATCTGATCATCGTCTCAAGAAGACGCCAGCCAAGCCTGAAAATCTCAAGCACCTCCCTTCCAATCAATCCCCTTCCGCTCGGAAATCACCTTTTGGCACGATTAGTGCCACACCAAGATTCTCTGCAACAGATCACGAGGGCCGGCAAAATTTCTTTCCTTGAGGATCTTGAGTGTGAGGAGGCAGAAAGAATGGGCGCTGGCGCTAGTGCCGAGGACAAAAAGTCAAAGGAGCTGGAAAAGCAACTCCAAGAGGATGCTGACAAGGATTCCAAAACGGTCAAACTTCTGCTGCTCGGTAAGTGAACACCTGAAGATTCACCGGAGCTTTCGTGCGGGTGGAGAAAGTTATTGCTTTTCACACCTCACTTTGAATGACATTTTCTGACAAAAGAAAACTTCAGGGAAGTCACCCAGCAAGCACGAAGTGGAAATAATAATTATAATAATAATTTTCAAAAATGTCTTTCTTCGACTGTTTAACCAACAGAGGCTAACAAAGATTCGTTAAGGATTGAAAAAACATTTATTGACGTCAGCGGTGATGATGATGTGGAAAATCTCAAATAGTGTCATATGTAGATTATGATTATGGCTTGAAATGACAATGAGACGGTTTCTGTGCTCACTACTTGAATGTAAGACGGTGTGTTGCACGCTGGTTTCCCATATGTTTATTGGAAAGATGGCACCTGGGCACACCTGCGAGTGGTTGAGAGAGATTAGACAGCAGTGGTGAGATGAGGCTGCAAAACCAACAGATGAATGAACAACACAGAAAAAACAAAAATATGCTCATCAAGATAGGTTTGCAGGAGTCTGATATCATGCACATATTTTTAGATAGTGCGAGAAGAGTGCACAAATTAGCTGCAAAGACGTTTGGGTTCTTATGTAAGGGCGTTGGCGCTTAAAAGATCACAGCCTTTGGTCTAAATGAATCACAGCAGAGCCAATCCAATTAACTAACGGGTTTAGAGCAGATCTACTTGCGGAGGCCTCTGTTGATCCCCCAGATGACATACAAAAATGAACATTTGTTCGACTTTCACCCACTTCACAGCAGACACAATCGTCCATCCAAGCAGTGCACCTTCAAATGACATCTTGTCACATACAACAAATTCAAATACACCGAGATATTGTTCATATAGGGATATTGTCAAGTTGCTCCGTGCATTTCGTCACCCTCTTAAAATAATTGCCCAAGTCATTGTTTTGCAATTATTTTGCCTAAATCATCTCGTGATGCAAATGGTTCAATTTTTTATGTGTCCTGAAAATTCTGGGGAAAAAAAAAAAAAAAAAAAGACTTAGGCGATTATTTTAAGAATTGCTAAAGAGGTTATGAATGAAAAGACTCAGTGTCTTTACTGTGTGAATTATTTTGTAATCTAATGTTGAGATGCGTGTCCATGTGTAACTAAGCAGGCAGCGAAGGAAGCCACATTTCTATGCGATTTTGGCAGTTGCTTGAAAACACATTCTTCTGCCGTTTATGGGCCGAACGGCGTCCATGCTGAAGAGAAACAGCATCTGCTAAACGTTACCCTCTCGTTGCAGGTGCTGGCGAGTCGGGCAAAAGCACCATTGTTAAGCAAATGAAGTAAGTAAACAAACACTAAATTGCATTTATGGTTTCATCCACAGTGTCAGCACTCAACAGTCATAGTGAGCCTTAAAGTTTTTGGAATCTGATTAGTTGGTTGGCTGAATGTCCCGCCTCTCTGCTCAATAGTTCAATCCGCCTCTTACTCACATTTGTCAGAACTTGTTTGGAATCAGGCAGGCATTGTTGTTTAGAAATGGTGTGAACTTGATTTTTCGCCTTTTCAGTTTATATTGGAGTCATCCCATTTGGGCCGAAATGTAGAGTTATTGGCTTTCAAACTGTTTCCGCTCCACTTTGCGTCCAGGATTTTGCATCAGGGTGGTTACACAAAAGAGGAACAGCTGGAGTTCCGAGCAATCATCTACGGCAACATCCTGCAGTCGGCTCTGGCTATCATCAGAGGCATGGAGATGCTGGGCATTGATTTTGGCTCTCCTTCTGGACAGGTCTCTGATGACACTAAGACTGCATGAGTTTTAAGTTACTGTTACAACCTCTGAGATGAAATACAAGACAATGCAGGCATTATTTGTTTGTATTTAGAAATAACTTTCCCATATACCAGATTACAAAATGAAACAAACAAACAAAAAATTCTACTCACCGTTGGTGACGGTTGACTTTTGGACATTCTAAGTCGAAGACAAAGTTATTCAACATATTAGACTTTAATTAAAATCCATCAAATGTGTACAGTACTCACCAGTCCAGAGAACACAGATCTTCACACTTCGGTAAATGCAGATCACTCTAATTTGCATATGGCATAGAACTATGGTACTCATCACACTTTTCCTATATTGTAGTTGTTAGGGATGTAACGATCCAAACATCAAGGTTGGCGATACAAAAAAAGGTTACAATATTGTAAAAAAAATGAGCTCATATTAAAAAACAAACAAAAAAAAACCACAATATTGTGCTTTTGTACAAAACAATTTTGTATAAACAACCTACAACCTCTAATAACACGTAATATTGAGGCACTTACTTACTAATGCACGCACACATTGAGTTCCTCCACATAATGACTTGCTTCACAAGCATATTACGTGCCCCTTCATCTGACCATTAGCGTGGATTTTAAACATAGAATGGCCAAAACATGCCTTGTGAAAATTAAACTGCACTAAAAAAAACTAACCACCAGACACCTGACTTTTTTTTTTTTTAACCGATGTGCTGCTTTTAATATCGTGACATGACGACAACGACATATTGTGGCAGTTTTAATATTGCGAAATCACAATATTGCCATTATAGTTATATCCCTAGTAATTGTGGTTGACAGCATCTGACATTTTGACTTTAGAGTCGTTATAATTCCACAATATTTTAGTCGAACTCTGAATTTTACCACTTCAATTCCTCATGTAAGTGTTTTGGTTCTGACATGATTTTCCTTCTCTAAAAACTGCAGGAGAACGCACAGAAGTTGCAGAACTTGTCCGATTCCATCGAGGAAGGCACAATGCCTTCTGAGCTGGCTGACGTCATCAAACAGCTGTGGAAGGACTCCGGTGTGCAGGCCGGCTTCGAAAGAGCCGCTGAGTACCAACTCAACGACTCGGCCGGCTAGTGAGTCTGCGTCTTCAGTCCTTGAAATCCAAGCGAGAAGCAAACTTTCCGTAGGCGCGACTGTGATCTGTTTGTTTTTATCCTTTAGTTACCTCAACGAAATGGACAGAATCTGCAAACCGGAATACCTCCCCACTGAACAGGATGTGCTGCGATCTCGAGTCAAGACAACTGGTATCATTGAAGAACAGTTCTCCTGCAAAGAGCTGCACTTCCGGTGAGGGACGGAATTGGGAAAAACGGCATCCCGCTCCTCAGAAGCAAGACGCTAACACGCTCTTTGGTGCACAGGATGTTCGATGTGGGAGGCCAGAGGTCCGAGAGAAAGAAGTGGATCCACTGTTTCGAGGGCGTGACTTGCATCATTTTTTGTGGTGCTCTCAGCGCATACGACATGGTGCTGGTAGAGGACGACGAAGTGGTGAGTTTAGTCGACCCACGAGCTAAAAGCTGGACCCTAAAAACCAGTCTGTGACGCTGTTCAACTTTGACTGTTTCAGAACCGAATGCACGAGTCCCTTCATCTATTCAACAGTATCTGCAACCACAGGTTCTTTGCACTGACCTCCATTGTTCTGTTCCTCAACAAGAAGGATCTTTTTGAGGACAAGATCAAGAAGGTCCACCTGAGCATCTGCTTCCCAGACTATAATGGTAAACCCATATAATCCTAAAACATGGGTCGAGAGCACTTTTGGCACTCGATCTGCTGTCATTTTTACACCAGAGATATAGTTCACAGCCAAAGATTGAGTTAACATACTAAACTGGAACTCTCTATGACTTTGGCTATGGCTGGGAGAAGGGGAAAGTTTATAATAAAGTGATGATACACAGATTAGAGGACAGAGGCACTGAAGAAAGGACAGGAAGCAGAGCTTGAGGTGGTGGAAATGAAGATGTTGAGGCGTTGAGTAACCAGGATTGGGTAAGATTATAGATGAGCTCATCAGAGGCAAAGCTAAGGTTAGATGTTTTGGGGAGAAAAGTTAAAGAGCGCCGACTGATGGTGTTCAGAGGTGAGATAGCAAGTATATTGGTCGAAGGGTGATGGGTATTGAGATGTTGGGAAAGAAGGCACGAAGGAAGACCTAAGAGAAAGCTGATGGATGTAGTGAGGGAAGACAACAGGGTAGTTGGTGGGTGCAGGAGATTTTCGTTGGCCGAAAGGAAAAGAAGAAGGAGACGAAGAAGAATTTATTTGTTCTGCCTGTCATTATTGAATTGGATCTATTTATTTGGAAAGGGACAATATACATTAATCAACAATTTACAATGGAAGTGTGCCCGTGTTAGCTAAGTTAAGCTAATTTTCATTGGTAGTCCGAAAAGATAAATCTCTGGCGTAGATAGAGGAACAAATTCAAATTATTTCCAGTAACTAGACAATCACTTTGGGACTAAGTGAAATTGGATAGTTTCCCATGGTACAACTGATAAATTATCAATGCTTGGGAGTCACTCAATTAGCTTAAATGCTACTACAAACATAAGTCTTGGCTTGTCCACCAATATCACTAAGCTAGCACACCTGGAGTTGACATTCTCACAATGTTCCATAGCCATTTCCGAAAATGTTTTGTTAACATCATGCTCTTACATATTGTTACTTTCAAGTATCTGCCAGCTGTGCCTGAGACAAAGCAAGAATCTTTAAAGAATGACTTCATGTCAATGTATTGTAGGCCCAAATACGTACGACGACGCCAGCAACTACATCAAGGCGCAGTTTTTGGAGTTGAACATGAAGAAGGGCGTGAAAGAAATCTACTCCCACTTGACCTGTGCCACAGACACAAAGAACGTTGAGATTGTGTTCAACGCTGTCACAGACATCATTATCAAGGAGAACCTTAAGGACTGCGGTCTCTTCTAAGAAGCCCCAAAGTCGTAGGTATGTGACGACCCAGACGTGACACGGCGCACACACTTCTCTCTGAGTCTTGTATCAAAAAGCAAGGGCTATTAACCACTGCATAGGATGAGGAAGATCATCGGGAATCAAGTTACGCTACTGGATTTTAACGCCATTGCCGATGTTTGGTTCATGAATCTGAAGGGGAAATGAAAGAAACTGTTAGTAATGGGACAACAATGTAAAATGTTGACTGGACATTCAGATTAAAAAGGACAAGAAGACATAGCATTAGTACGATAATGCAGTCTATGGGGTATATGCCACGGAAGAGGCGGGACTTCCGACTTCCGTGATTTTGCACATGAGTTTGGTTCCGGTCCGGGTTGCGAACGCACAACCGAGGGGCACAAAGTAGGAAGCACAAGTATTTTGACGCAGCCCACGCGTCGCAAACTGAAAGCTGATGTGCAAAAACAGTCCCGCCTCTTCCGTTGCATATACCCCATTGTCATGCATGCTAAAGCCTGTTGAGAAAACGGTAAAAATATCATTTTAACCACTTCGCCCTGAAAAAAAAAACACCTCAACACCTAAAAAGTCCAGCGTCTAATTCTGACAAAATATACGGTACTAATTTGGGGGCTCCTTTTCACCAAGAAAAGTTCAGTTATTTGCTCTTGTTGAATGAAAACATGTTATCCATTTCTTCTGCTGTAATGTGTTCCTGCATTCCTTCCATTCCATTGAATTCATATTTCATTTTATTCATACAATTTTTCCAACAAGATAAGCTAGTAGTTTTCTTCGCTGTGCCTTTAACGTAAGCCAAGGGTGGGCAAACCTTTGTAAAGTGCCGCCTTTCAAAAAAGACAGATGAGCCTGGCCGTAAGTTGATGAGGTCAAAACAATAACAATAACAACAAACAAGCTAAAATGCATGTAAAATATTTAATTGTTTATTTTAATAATGAAAATAATTCAACATAGTTCACCTATTCATTAATTTCCCCCCCCCCCCCCCCCCAATATCTTTTTAAAAATATTTGCTCAAGAAATATGTTTCTTTCATGGAAAATGCACATTGTAGTCTTATTGGTTTGTTTGTTTGTTTGTTTGTTTGTTTGTTTTTTTGAAGATTTTTCTGGGGTTAATTATCTATTTAATTAATCATATTATTTTCCAATACATTTCAAATTTTTCAAATTTTTGCTATTCACTGGCCAGCCTGGTCCCGATGCTAAGCTCTTTTTTTTTTTCTGCCCCATTCTGGGTTAATGAACTAAATTACAACAAACATTACAGGAATCTTCTTATTTGGAGGTTGGGGACTGTTGTTTGCGCTTCTTAATAATCTCCCTTTCCAATATAGGCAGTCTCCATTGTTTATGGGCTTGCAGTTTTGGGTTTTGATTGCGGCGCATCAAAAACGAAAGCGAAACTCATAGCTGTGGCTTCTGTTTCCGCATCAGATTCCAGTTGGCCCTCCTTCCTCCGTTATATCAGATTGAAATTTGGCATCATTACCAAGCAAGATCCAAGATAGTATATTCAAACAAATCCTTCGCTGTTGCAACTTTGAACTGGATTTCTGCTTTGTCTTGTCTTTGCAGAACTTCACTCTGTCCCTCACATACTGGCATCAACTGAGAAGTAAACCAATGGAGCAGCAAGAAGGATTCTCTCTATTTGTTGTGTTCATGCCAAGTGACTGTCCAATCTCACATTCTTCCTGCCACAAAGCGCATGTCCAACTTGGTCGAGACTCCCTACTTAACGGACATTCATGTTTATACCAGTTCTTCATTTGCAAAAAAAAAAACAGAAACAGCTGGTAATTGAGGAAGACTTCTTTGCTTCCTTTGCCCTTTCCTGTCAGCTTAATTCAGTTTATTTGAATGAAAAAGTTACCAAAACCAGAGTTCAAGAGTAATGTTTTCGTGTAGAATCATTGCATCCTTGTTTTTGTTTTTGAGAACCGTAGTCTCTGTGGTCTTGAATTTAACTGTAAAATGTTGCCGAGCAAATATCTGAAATGATTTCCAGTGCTTGCAGAAAGTCCAGATTACAAATCAAATTGTGTCTAATTTACAATAGTGTTGATGTTTTCCATATAACTGACATTATACGGAGAAAATTACATTTCTGACGGGCAAACATGTTAGACAAATATTGTACATAAGAGTAGTTAATTCATAATTGTTTTGAACGACAATAAAATATACATCCTATTTAATACTGTATATATATATATGTACACATACACTGTATATGAGAGAGAGAAAGAAAGAGGGAAACAATATAGACGGGTGATGCTTCATTATTAAAAGGGAATGGAAATTTACAGTTTATCCTTTCTTATGAAATGTAGAGGCCTGAATTAAAGCTGCATCACACATCTCCCTCTCCCTGTGTTTTTTGTTTTTACTCAGCCACAGCAATTTAAGTTGTTGACAGTCTTACAGTGATTTGTGATTCGTAAAGCAAAAGTCCTTCTTGTTGTCATCATGGGATTGGATAGGGAACATGGTCCTTGTAAGTAGCGGGACCAGTTTATAGCACATTAATGTAGCAGACCACTTACTACCTATTCCAAGAAAACAATTCATTGGGGGAAAAAGAATGATGCAAATGCTTGTATTAGTCTTTTCTGGTCTGTTTATTAATCATTCCTCCTACCAGACAATCCAAAATGCATCTTACTCATAAGACTTGAGTAGGATGTTGAGCACAAATTGTATTCCAATTATATTGGAAATAATGAACAACAACAAAACTCAACCACATCCCTTAAAATTGTAAGAGAAAAGCATGCAACCCCCAAATTAGCTTTGGGTGAATAAAAACAGCACATCCATGACAAAGGTAATAAAAATAATTACAAAATAGATGACTCACTTATATTGTTTTGATCTCGCTACAGACTGAGTGTTGTCTGATGCTTTTTGTGCTCCAGCTTTTAAGGGTGCAAAATAATGGGATTTTACATGCAGAAATCATGGGCATCAAATATTGTAGTAAACCAGGGCCTTAAATGATTGATTGATTCCAGGGCGGGATGTTTATACAAGCTACCTCGTCAGTCTTAAATGTCCTTCAGCAAGTTTCACCTTCACCACATTTTGTAACCATGAGTGATTAAAATATAAAATGGCATAATACTGGTTGGATTTTTGCATGCCCTTCTTAACAATAGGTTGTCCCAACAATGGACAATAATTGCAAACACACAACAACACTGGTTTTGGACCGGATAATACTGGCTAAAATTAGTTTAGGGATTTAAGGGGAATAAAGCGATTTAATGTGTGTGGACTATGCTTAAAAGGCCGGCCTGTTCCCGGAAACCAACTTGCCAATTCTGTCAGTAAGAGTGGTCAAATATGAGGAATGAAGTTTAGAAGCTTGTTGAAAAACATCGGGGACATTTTATTACATAGGATCACCATTCCAGCCTGGAAAAAGAAAAGCTCAAATAAATCATGAGAAGCTACAAATAAACACAATATTGATGATGAATGGACATATGTAAACTATGAGCAGTTTATATTACACATAATGCACCATTAATAGGGATTCACAGGAACAGATAATAAATGTTAGGTTTGTCTACTTGTATAACAGGGAAACATCTTGCAGCATAATGTTGTTTACGTAAATTCAGTCAACTATCAACCTTTTGCTGTGTACCCGTAAAACGTGGTGGATTGCAGATGCAACATTTCATCTGCATTTCATCAAAGGAATCATGTTTATTCAATTTAACATTCATGTTTTATCTTTGTTCCATGGAGTAATTTCATTAAAATACTATTCACAAGTCAGTCCAAGTACTATATATATATATAGAAATGTCATTTGAAATAAGTGACAAGTGAAGAGTTTATAACCATTGAGCAAAACTCAATTGCATCAAAAGTGTAAATTCTGAAAGAATTTACACTTGAACGGGGTGACAACAGTTTGGACAAGTGTGCTTAAGTTTCATCAGTCAAAGCCTTGACAGATGTGCACGTGGCCCAACACAGTAGTTAAAGATGTACATAGCAGTCACAAAATTCCTCTTTTCTTTTTTTCAGATGCATCAGTGAAAGTACAGTTTGTTGCCTGATAAAATATTTGCATGTATAATTTTGAATTCCCTGCTGTCTTCACTTTAGACAGGCACCCTTGTTTATTTCTATGCTGTGTTGTACTACACAGGCATGGGGTCATCATGCTTCAAACGTGCCTCTCGAAATAACGTTTCCCATTGACGTTACATTTACAGCCTTCAGTGCTTTGTTTGGAAGTGGCCGTTCGAAGTCTTCAAGGTGGACATCAGCCGTCCCGTCTGGTGGGAGGTTTTGATTTAAAACAAAACAAAGGAAGGCCAGCTTTCTTCCTCTCAACTAATGATGATAAAATGAGCCAATATAAATGCAGAGCAAAGACATGCAAATTCAAAATGGGAAAAATGGCTGATAAGACTTCTTTGAACAGGACAGTAGAAAAAGAATCAAGGTCTCCTTAGTATGAGGTGATGGCTGTGAAACAATAAGGCACGACGTTTATCATTTGGGAGAAAAACCGGCTTCACTATTGAGCCTCCTAAGTGAAAAACATTAGTCAAGAAATTTCAGAATCTCCCTTTGCGAACTTCAGTGCAGCGATGTAGTTTGGTGTAATACAAAGTCAGATTGTGCTGCTGTGGAATTTATTAGCCCTAATAAGAAGTAAACCCAGGACCTCTATGTAAAACTGTCCTCTACATAAGTTATGGAATTCATGCATTCAAAAACTGTGAGCCAATTTCAAAATGACAGCTATGTAATCCAAATACTTGCAAGAAAACACTCAATCAAATCAAGTGATAGAACACATCAGCTGTTTAAGTGTGAAAAACAGACATATTGTAGGTAAGGTGTACAAAGCTGTCTTTACCTGCCCTGGAAGGCAAATACTTGCACAAACTCACAGAGATCGCTTTATTAGCTGCTCTTACCAATCTCTTCATCCCAGTGAAAACTCAGCCAAGACTAAAACGTCCCCACCATTGTGGATGCAACATTTGCTGCAGACAGCACCAGCTTAGTCCTTTTGTAAAACACTTTGCACTGCACCTTATGCAGATACCGCATAGCAGCCAAGGTGACCAGAGTCCTCTTGTGATACCTGCAACAAATATAACAGATCAAATAAGATTTAGAGATTTTTTTGTCTTCTTTGTACATTAATTATTAAAATATGTTGTTTATCACATACCGTACATATTTTAAACAGTAGTAATTATGCTTTGAAGTTGTGTCACTCAAGTCTCAACAATACGGACCTGTAACATAGGGGTTAGGCCTCATGTTTTAAATAGGACAGCCCCGTTTTTAAGCCTTGTGTCCCGAATCCCGCCATATTTCACCAGCCTCATTGTTTTGTCCCACTATTACGTCCCGGCGTCCCGTTTTGTTTTTGTCCAGTCAGCAAGCCAGTTGTTTGGGCAATGTGGCCAAGAATCACGGGAATTGTAGTCCTACTAGCCTAATGCTGCGCTCGACGATCAGACCCGATGCAAGCGGAGCTTTTCTGGTGGCATATTTCCAATGTTACAACACGGGACTGGTGCGAGGTTAACGGCAAAGCCAGCTTCCAATAGCTGACCGAGCAATCGAGGTTGGATGATAGTGAGTACAATGACTTATTTACAGTTGTTGAACTTTCAGTCAGGATAGATTTAGCATTAGCTAAAGTTATTCAACAATCAGATTGACTAGTGATTAAATTTGGTATAAATAGATCCTGGTGAGAATGTATTGAATATTTGATTCTCAGCGACGTGTTCACGGATATTAATTTTGAAAATCTGGTCACTACATATCTGCATGTAACCCTCTTACTAACCTTTTTCATCCATCGAAAAAAGAACAAAAGTGAGCTACATAACTCATAAGTGTCACTAAAACCCACTCAACACCCGTTATCAAGAAAAAGACATATCAAAGTTTTTCTTTGTTTTAGTTTTAAAGCTAAATTTGTTCTTGACCAGTTAGCAAAGGAGCTACCAAGGCTAGCATGTAACTCTTGAGCAAAACCTCTAAAATTAGCTGTTTTCAACCCTGCTGCTGTAATTAGAGTAATAATTAAATTAAATTAGCATACAAAAAACGAACATTTTAAATTTATTTGTAAAACATGATTGTTCGTCTCTGTGTGCCCTGCGATTGGCTGGCAACCAGTTCAGGGTGTACCCCGCCTTCTGCCCAAAGCCAGCTGGGATAGCACCTCCAGCACCCCCGCGACCGCGACCCTTGTGAGGAGTAGGCGGTAAAGAAAATGGATGGATGGATGGATGGATGGATGGGATGGATGGATGGGATGGATGGATGGATGGATGGATGGATGCATGGAGGTAACATGAATTAGCAGTTTTTTTTTTTTAAATGCAGTATAGGTTTTCCAAATGTCTGTCTTCAACAGGGTTGCACCAAACGAGAAAAATGTGCGGCATCCCATAAAAAGTGAAGTTTGAGCTGAACAAAAATAAATTTGATGGTTTGTTACCCAATTTTCTTGAAAACATAATAATAATAATAATAATAATAATAATAATAATAATAATAATAATTATTATTATTATTATTATTATTATTATTATAAACTTTTTTGCGTGTTTTTACAAAAATGCCTTCAATTCTAAAATGGCCGATGTTCCAGATTGTTATTCTGAATTCCAGACAGCAGTTCTACCTCAAAATACTCAGGTTGAAATTAAACATAAATCCATGGCTGAGAACTTTGACAAACATGTTGTTTAGCTTCAGAGGTACATTTAGCAAATTGTATGACTCACCTCTGAGCAACATATTTTTTCCTCCGTTGTTGCTGTTTGTCTGGGCTTGATTCATTTTGTGCTCGGTTGTGCCAGCCTGTTTCTGTGCCTAAAGTATTAATTATTATTTTTTTATATATATATTTCATTTATTTACTGTATTGTCTGCTTGTCTCTCATTTGTCCAGTCTGTGTCATCTCCAACATTCCAACATCAGACAGTGATAGTATTTGACATCCTGTGAACTGAGGCTGTTGCAATGCTGGAAGTTCACTCGAGATCATGAGTATAGGGGTGGAGCAATTTATGGGTCTGTGACTGAAATGACTGTGTAACTTTTTTGTTGTTGTTGTAACTACAGTACATTTAGGGGGCAGTCTAGCTTTACTTTTTTCAATATTTGCATCTTTGGGTCCATCAGTGGTTGGAAAGTCTGCTATGCACTCCAGAGATTGCATGTTCGAATCTTGGGGTTTAGAGTTCTCCATGTGCTAACATGTTTGTTTGTTTGTTTGTTTTTTCTGAGTGATTTGGTTTCCTTCCTCACTTCAAAAGCACACATGCCAGTTCATTGAACACTTTAAATTGTCCATAGCTGTAAATGTGAGTGTGAATCTATATAGGCTATATTTTTTGTTTCTTTTGTTCATGGAATATTGGTATCCGATACTGGGCCTTCAACACTCGCGATGGCGGCCACTGACCGCCCTCTTGTGGATGATCTACAATCAGGAACTAGATAGAATATTGCTATTAATTTCATGCAATTTTAAGGGGAAAAATTCTATTGGGATTTTGTAGGAATAATTGTAAATAATAAGTTATCATACTTCTGCTTGCAATGAAGAATCCTTCGCTTGGCACTCACATTCACATAGCCTAGCCATATATGCAGTGTTGCCACAGTTACCTTGAAAAAGTAACTTAGTTACTTTACTGATTACTTGGTTTTAAAAGTAACTAAATTAGATTAAAAGTGACTTTTTTAGTTACTTTCAGCAGCTGCCGATAACACCATCTCAACATAAAAATAATGTGGTAGAAACGGAGTTCCAAATACTTTATTGAAAGTGCATTTTTAACATGAAATTAGTTTTTTTTTTTTAATGAAAAACAAAATAGACAGTCTCTCTTGACTTCTTGTAACATAAATACTTTTTATAAAACAAAAAATAAAAATCAATCCAGGTTGAAAATGAAAATCCCCTTAATTCCTCTATTGTTTGTTCCGCTATTCCAAGTGTGTACACTTGAGTCGACTCATGCATGCTGAAAACGTGACTTGTCTGACGTCACTTCCCCTGGAGAGAGGGCGGAGACGACCTCATCCCAGAATGCTTCACGGACCAGTTGAGGATGGAAATAAATTATTTTTGTTACCACTTTTATGGTCCATAATGTACACTTTTTTTTGTTGCCTGTTGGTTAATAAAACTAGTAGTAAAAGTATCATCACTTTTGTTTTGAATGTGCAAACCATTCACGAACAGACCATGGCTGAATTCAGTGTGGTGATCAATGACTTCTGCCTCATCTTCGTAGTGAGCGGCAGTTGTTTGTGACTGTTACAACAGTGAGATATTTTGCATTCTTCATGAAAATGTGGAGTAACGCATTGAATCTCTGGACAGTAACTTTAATCAGATTACTTTCTAGAACAGGGGTGGCGAGATCCGGTCCTCGAGGGCCGCAGTCCTGCTGGTTTTGGATATTTCCCTTCTTCAACACAGCTGATTCATGATCAGCTCATCAGCAAGCTCTGCAGAAACCTGATAACGAGCCTGTTAATTGGAATCAGCTGCACTTCGAGGAGGGAAATCTGCAAAACCTGCAGGACCGCAGTTTGCCACCCCTGTGAATAAAGCAACGCGTTAGACTACTAGTTACTTTGAAAAGCAAATTTTTTTTGAGTAACTCGTTACTTAGTAACGCGTTACCGGCAACACTGCATATATGTTATCTTATCATATATTTGCTTGCAATGAAGAATGCTTTAATCTCTTCCCACTCACATTCACATAGCCTGGCTATTTGAAGATGACTCAAAAAGCTGAAGAACCACAACATCTAACGCAGCAGAATGGTTAGAGCCAGTCTGCTGAGGTCGGCTGTTTTCTGTTAAGAAATGATTTCAAACTTCAAACACACATGTACTCAGCAATCTTCCACTCACATGCACAACACATAGACAAACTAGTACACTGTGTTCCAACTATGCCTTGCATTTGCATTTTTAGGGTTCGAACACCCATGTAACTAGGGGCGTGGAAAACCAAATAAATAGAGAGGGTGAGGAGAGGAATCTTTAGAGAGTGCAGGAGTGAATTGTGTCAGTCAATTCCTCTTCTCTCTCCTCACAAGCCCTGAACTGAGTGTCTTCTCTCCTTTTTGTGTCATGCTTAATAGATGTCAAACAGCTAACCCTGACAGATTTATAGGTCCTTCTTTAAAATGATTTCATTGTTGTTTGGGGGAAATTTCATGTTTGAAAAGTACTAGCGGTATTGGTACTTGTTATTGGTATCTGTGACTATGCAAGCGTTGAATACTTGGGATTGGTCTGAAAAAAGTGGCATAAAAAATCTCTAGTTTGTTTATTGAACATATAAAACACAACAACAATACAGTATTTATCAAGCTACCGTTATTCGTGACATGTTAGCTGTGAAGTCAGTACTGCTCTGACCTTTGTGGCTTTAGTAGAGCCCGATATCCGTCAGGTTGAGTTTGATGATGACATCAGTGACTGCGTCAAACACAAACTGCACATTCTTGGTATCCGTGGCACAAGTGAAGTGGGTGTAGATCTCCTTGCTGCCCTTTTGTTTATTTAAGTCCTCAAACTGGCCCTGGATGTACATTGCGGCCTCCTCGTACTTGTTCTCTCCTTTACACACACAAAAGGAGGAAAACAGCAACACTGTTGCTTAGACAAAGATCACAGTCAACTATAAATGTGTGTACATTCTATCAAGGACAGCGAAAAACATCATCATGAAAGTGAGACGATAGAACAGCTCACATTAAATTGTTTAGAGTCAAAGTCTGAAATACTGCTGTGGTTATGCTGTTGTTTGGTTTGCGGTCACAAGGATGTAATATCAACAAGCTCCACGGGTGGAGCCTCATCATCTTAACAGGAAACACTGGTCAGATGCTTACAGGATCTCAGTACTCACGCACTGGAATCAATACATTGAAGGAAATTATATGAAGGAAGCTTCAATCATAACCACAATTTTTCTGCTTGACGGCGATGCATGCATCTGAACGTAGATGGGATTTTCTTTGGTAAATATGAGAAGCGTGTGCATCAAATATGGATTAAAATTAATGTAAAGGTGCAGTTTGACCTTGCATACAAGGACTCCCACGGCTGATAGTTGCGCTACATCTTAATAATGAAACATCAGTTCATCCAACCTGT
Source organism: Festucalex cinctus (assembly GCF_051991245.1). Classification (NCBI taxonomy): domain Eukaryota; kingdom Metazoa; phylum Chordata; class Actinopteri; order Syngnathiformes; family Syngnathidae; genus Festucalex; species Festucalex cinctus. Next base: position 36,799,127 of record NC_135412.1, on the reverse strand, counting down.
GTACTCCGGGTAGCAGATTATGAGCGGACTTCTGCCAATCTTCTCCTCAAACAGGTCCTTCTTGTTGAGGAAGAGGATGATGGAGGTGTTTGTGAACCACTTGTTGTTGCAGATGGAGTCAAACAGCTTCATGCTTTCATGCATGCGGTTCTGAGGGGAAAGACCTGTCAAACGCACGTTCACATCCGAGACGGGGAAGGAAGAGTAACGAACCATCTCCTCATCCTCAGCCAAGACCAGATCATAGTCATTGAGAGCGACACAGAAAATGATGGCAGTGACTTCCTCAAAACAATGAATCCACTTCTTCCTCTCCGAGCGCTGACCTCCCACATCAAACATCCTGGATGCACAGAAACAAATTCAGTTTCAATACCATTAAAAACAAACTCTAAACTATGTCAGAATGAGTGTCTACTTTAAAATTGCATCTGCTGCTACGGAAAGTGAAAATCAAAAGCTACTATATCCACTATATCTTTTAAGTCATAATATCCAACAGTGGGTTCAAGATGAAATGTCACGGAATGCATTTAAATGAAATTACGTACAGGCTTAAAATGCGCTGTGAACCAAACAACAATTGCATTAGTCAAAAACATAATAATATTAATTATGGGGAGGGAAAGGAAACAAGAAAGAATATCATAACTATATTTCATCTCTGTCTGCATTCTGCAGTTTTCATTTAATTACGCATAAGATAAATCACATCACAACGTATGTATGTACGTATGCACTGCATGTTTTCATCCACTGTTGGTCTTCCGTCTCAGCATTTGAACCTACTTTTTATGTCACTGAATGTATAGAGTTTAAATATTATTGGACAGTCTGACATGTCAATCCTTATTGCAGTACCACTTACTGCTTGTGATGGCATTCAGTGAGTGTAACGTCATAAATGCCATAGCCCGATTCAGAGCTCTATCTAATCTGTGACTACTTGTACTGGATTTGATGTGGCACATTGAAGATTTAACCCTATAAAGTTTATTAAATACAAGATATTTTGAGCCCTTTATTTCATTAAAACCCTGACGTATATGATCTGACACATACATTGCACGGATAATGCATTAGAGGGCAGTATCACCCAGCTGATGGCTTTTCTAGCAACCTTGCAAGATCGCCCCAACTGAGAAAGGAGTGACACCTATACTTATTAATAGTGGGAAATGTTATTTCTGATTTTTGGAAATACTAATATGTTTTATATGTATGTTAATTATATTATTTTTGACATTTATAAATGTACAAATTTACAGCATTGTGTATCAAATATGACACAAATCAAAAGTCAAATGTGGAAGTTGATTTTCAAAAAAAATAAAAAAAGTTAAAAAGGACCAATAAATACTCTATTTACAAAGAATCCAAATGTTCGCATATTGTTCATGGTTCAGGCTTTATATGGTTAAAAAAAAGACATCAAGAACTTGGAAGGCAAGGTTCAAACTCAGAACCTCTCAACTGTCAGACAGCTAACCACTGTTCTTTATGGCCAAAACACTGTATTTGTGTACCTGTTAGGCCAAAGTGTAGCATTTACTCACTTAAAGTAGAGATCTTTGAAGGTGAAGTGAGTTTCCACGATGCCCGTGGTTTTGACACGCGTGCGCAGCACGTCCTGTTGGGTCGGGATGTAGTTGGGCTGACACAGCCTATCCAAGTCGTTCAGGTAGCTGCATGGCAAAAAATATGGTCAAAAGTGCGCCCAGGTGATATGATCACACTCCAAATCCAAATGGAATCGGTCAAATACACATGTAATTGACACCTGTTTAACTGCATTAAGAAAACAAAACAAACAAAATGCATAAAAAGGTTTTCAGTTTTGTTTAACACACCAGGAAGTTCTAGAACATCTATTTACTGGCAGCAAAGTTTGTGCAACCACAGCATGGATTGTCAATGTTGCTTGTCGGTAGTGCATTGACTGACACTCCATTTATGTGTAAGTCTGTGCGTGTTGTCGAGTCGCGCCGGGAGTGACGTCATGCAGCCATCAAATTCAGCCTTCGGAGGACCCAGCCTTGTGAATTTGGACACATGCAACCACTAGTTAGCATCGAAGCTAGCAAGGCCATGCAAGTTCAAGCTGGTCCCCTAATATTGTACATCTCGATTGACCTCTTAGCAGATGATGATGATGATGATGATGATTGAAACTGTTATAACTACTACATACTTTATTGTGTTTCAAACAAAATCATTTTAGAATGTTTGCAAATATGTAAGTGAAGTGAAGATTTTGTATAAACAAAGCCTCCACAGACTGGTGCTAAATATGGCCTCATATTTGGATGGCCGATAAACACTGGCTCATTATGAGTTGAGTGAGAACAGGCTGATTCCACTAGTCCTGCTTGTCTCGTGGTGTGGAGACAAAGAGCCACGACAGATTGCTTGTTTTCAAAACAAAGTACACGTCCTTCACTGTCAGGTCAGGTCTTCACGGTGAACGTGACACAAATTCTACAGAAACACAACTGACTTTATTTTTACTACTTCGGGCATTTTTTTGTTGTTGTTGAATTTTTAGCAGGTTTGTAATACTTGATTACAGCTTTTAACCTCTGAGCTGGAATATTATTCGTTGTGAAGCACTGGTACTAGTAGTTCTCGATAGATTCCTTTACACTCATAGGAAATAAGTGAAAATCTGTTCCAATTTCAAAATGTCGTGATCGTAAAAATAATTTTTAACTGCCAAGTTAACGTCTAAGTAACACTAATACTAACACTAACACTACAGTCACACTGTAAGGTAAGTAACAGTAACAAAATTAATGGCGAGTGAAAGGTGTATTTTAGATGGCGATAACTGTGTGTATCTGAGAATTAAGTCTCTTCACAAAGTCAAAATGCAACTCGCTTGGTGCTGTACATGAGTGTACCACATTTTTACATTTCAGTAAGTTCCATATGGAGTCCTTTTTCTCATCACCGCTAACTTTCTGTCTTGCATCCCCCCCCCCCCCCTTTAACTCAAGAGTTAAAGCTTTAATGCTTTAACTTCAGGCTGACATGTTTTGCTACCATCGTTCTCGAAGGAAACTAGCTTGGCAAACATAGTAAATTTTTGGTAATCTTGCAAAGTGTGATCTCTCTGGGGCACCATAGTGTGCATGCTTCAAAATACTCGCGGTTCAAACTTTTGTCATTGCATTCTGTTAGTTCACCACTAGATGGCACATATTTCTACCCACTGTCCATTTAAAATGCTCACTGACACATGAGGAAGACTCGAGATATACGCTGCGTTTGATTTTAGAATTTTCACTGTTATAATAATAATAATAATAATAATAATAATAATAATAATAATAATAATAATAATAATAATAATAATAATAATAATAATAACCTGCGATTGGCTGGCAACCAGTTCAGGGTGTCACCCGCCTACTGCCCAAAGCCAATTGAGATAGGCTCCAGCACCCCCCGTGACCCTTGTGAGGAATGAGCGGTCAAGAAAATGTCTGGATGGATGAATAATAATAATAACTACAAATTACGATTCAATTTGTTTGTGATTGTTCACAGATATTCTCCAATTGTGTGTGTGGGTATATGCTCCAAAAACATGCTTGTTTTAATCAAAGTTTCTAAATTGTCCAAATATCTAAATTGTGAAAATGGGCGGGAATGCTTGTTTTATACAAGGCAGAACTCTCCATTAATAACCCCCAAAAACGCAACAGACACCTCACTAAAAATGATATAATTGCCTATATCCAAAGTTTAAATTGTACATACACCACAAATTATACCGACACATGAATATATTGAAAACTCATCTGTGACAGAAGCGTGCATCTACATGTACATGTGGTGAAGACAGACTTTAAGCTCCACTAAAAACTCTGGATAAACATACCTCCTCGCTGTCATACTACACAAACACGTGTTTCTCAGTTGAGATGTATCACTTCAACAAACGCAATTGACTACTTTCCTGTTTAGACAAGGCTTTGGTGGCATCTTGCGTCATTTTAGGGAGTTTCAGAAAGAGCACTATTTGTGAAAAGTGAACCAACAATAAGCGGGTATTACAATTTGTAGCCCTCTGCAGTTGTACAGGAAGCAATATAGGGGATGACCTCAGAACAATCGATTGGCCACACTGAAAGACCTTTGAGACAAAGGCATGTCATTGATATGTTGTGTGTGTGTGTTTTTTAAATTACTTTTCTAATTGAAAAAATCCAATATTTTGGAATCAACAAGTGCTTGCGCTTAGAAGACGGATGATCCAAGTCATGCTTTCCCTGCAGCCTTTGCACATTAAATTGCTACGTGATAGCGAAATGGCTGGAGGTGTTGCCTCTCTCTTCTCGCTGAGGAATGCAATCAAGTGAGGAACAAGCGCACACAGCCACCTTTTAAAACAAGAAACGTCTTGCCTCCTCTGGGTTCAAGTGGAAACACTGCACCAATGAGGAAGAAATGCTACTCTTATTAAAAGCTGACGAGATGGAACGTAGCAATAACGCTCCAAAAAGATTGATAAGAATGTCACTAGAAACCATTGAGATTTTCTGCGGAACAAAGAAAGCGTGAAACAAAGTAAAGGTTGAGAAGAGGCAAGACTGCAGCCAGATTGAAATATTTGGTGGCTGTTGTTTCATTCCTGCGTTCCGCATTTCAGTGGAACCCAATAAAAGCAGTAGATGGCTCTCACTATGCTGCCGAGTCGTTGAGCTGATACTCTCGCGATCTGTCGAAGCAGGCCCGGACGCCGCTGTCGCCCCACAGCCGCCGGATCACGCCGCTGAGCTCCGCCGACATGGCCCCTTCCTCTGCCGAGCTGGCGAGCGCAAACAGCTGGCGGGCATCGTCCTGTCGGAACGCACGCATTCCTTTCTGTCACATACAGCTCATGACGTGCGTTTGAAGTACCTCGGTGTTGTGTTAGCTCACCGCCCGCGACTCATCGCCAAAGTCGATCTTTAAGCGGCCCATTGCCCGGATGATGGCCATGATGGACTGGATGGTGTTGCTGTACACCACAACTTTGTACTGACTGCACTCTTCCTCTGAGTAGCCATCTTCGTGAATGATTCTAGCAATAAAAAAAAACAAAAAAACCAACAAGCTTTCAGGTTGCATAAATATTTAAAAGTGTGAAGAATGGCTCATGTGGGACATGTTAGTGATCAGCAGCATTTCATGAAAGCTGTCATTAGTGCTGGAATTTGAACTCCTGTGAGCATGCAGCATGCCTAATGTGGGAACTGGGGGAGTCTATTCATGTCTTGCCAGGCTATGACTGGCCTCGGTGGCCTTTGTTACACATGTGCAAAATGGGGGGCTTTTTTCTCTGCCCGGGTGCATCGAAATGGGTCTGCTCCCTCATTTCCACACAGATGAACCCTGTTTGTTAGCACAGACAACAGGGTGCAAAACACAATCCACCTTTCATGCTTACTTCATCTGCTTGACTAGCGTGCTTTTGCCTGATTCCCCAGCACCTGGAAACGAGAACAACAAGAATTAGATTGGATCATACAACGTAGCCTCATCATTCAATTTGCACGTTTGTATTAAACTTCTCTATAAAGATCATTGTGACTAAAAACTCAATTTAAAAGGAGTCTGAAGGTTTCTGGGCACACAGCAGTGATGTACTCTGTACTATACATCGTCATAAAGGTTTTATGTTTCCCAATAAATCCCATGCTAACGTAAAGGTAATATAATGTCACAGGGAAAGCACTGAGGCATACAAGCAGAGGCTATCGTTGCTGTACAAGTTTCCTCTGCAGAGAGAGAAGAATTGTGACGGTTTACGCAAACGATTTACACATTAGGGGTGTTGCAATGAAGGGTGGGAGAATCACTTCCCATGACAAAAAAAAAAAAAATTCTGAATTTCAACATGAAGCCACACAGGATGCATCTGGCTGACTGAGCATTTTGCTTCCACTGGAAGCATAACAAAGATATCTGACTAGAAGAGAAAAAGAAAACTAATCAGTTTGCCAGCACAAAACATTTTCTATTGTAATTAGTCTGTCTGATCAAATAATAAGATTAGTCAAATATGCATGCTTATTTTATTTATCATTATGATTGTGGTGAGTCTCACAGCATTGAGGCTGTGGGTTCTAATCTTGGCTCAGGACTTCATGTGTGAAGTTTGCATATCCTCCCTAAAATCAAAATTGTCCGTAGTTGTGAATGAATATGAATGGTTGTTTATCCGCTGTGCTCTTTCCCCAAGTCAACTGGCATAGGCTTCATCTCACCTGCATCCCTGATGAGGGCAAGCATGAAAATGGAAGGATGGATAATTGTTGGGTTCCAAAAGCATCCCACAAAGAAGTTGTGTTCTTATTGAACCCAAAGTTAGAAATAAATATATAAGTAAATAATGTTATTGACCGACACCAACAGTATTGGAATGCAATGAAGATTTTCAAGTAAATAATTCATATTCATTCACTGTACATGCCACTATGACATCCCACACCACCTAGACAAAAGTCATTACAATCAGTGGACACTCCATGCCATGACCTTGAGTTACAATTCACAAATTCACAACTGTATCACTGAATCACAACTGTAGCAATGTAGCACTAAATTTAAAGAGATACTTCACTTATTTAGCCCATTATGCCAATACAAGTTGATATTTTGTCTATAATTAATTTTATACTTTCATTATTTTTCACATACAATTAGTACCTTTAAAAACACATTTTGCAACTTGCTGTCAACTGAAAATGACATCACAAGGGCTCAGGTTCACATCACAGCTCACCTGTTTTCTAGGTTTGGTCATGTGACATTGACAAGCTGAGCTGTGATTGGTTACCTGAGCCCCTGTGATGTCATTTTCAGTCGACAACAAGTTGCAAAATGTGTTTAAAGGTACTTATTGTACGTGAAAAATAAAGAAAATATCAAATTTATTATAGGCAAAATATTAATGTTTGACTGCCAGAAATGGCTAAATAAGTAAAGTAGTCCTTTAATGATTTTTTCACTAGCAGTGGCACCCAACATTAGGGGAGAGGCTAGCGGTGCACATATAAATATTTAATGCAGAGCTGCGCAGCGTGTATAAATAAACATTTTCCAAATCAATACGGTGCTGTTTTTGGAGCAATTATCTTTACGTGTGCCTGTCTGACTTCCTGTTTCTTTCAGCTCCCTCTTCAGGGGCTTGACGTTAGTTAGATCCTACGTTTGTCGTTCAAACAGCTTAATGGGTGTGACTGGCATATGACAATATTTCCATTGGCCTATGGGGCGAGTTGAATTACTGTCTGTCTGGCAACAGGGGGGAAAAAATGTGCTTTTCCACTGATCTACATTGTTATGCCTACTACATCACTCATCACTCATGCACTCAACCAACAGGCTGCAGTACCAAAAGGGCCATATGATACAGCACAACACTGAGAGACTGAACAAAAATAATATTATCGATCTTAGATTTTGAAGGGGAAAAAAAAAAGTAATTTGACAATCAGGTGCATCTGCCTGTGCTTCTATTCACAAGTCAGATTGCTCGTATTGGTCGGCTCATTGAAGCGAGACAAGCTCACTAATTTCTCACTAATTGCAACAACACATTCAGTCTAATTAATGATCAGTTGTGTTTTCAGGATTTACGGTACTTCATACTTTCACAGCTCTTTGTTTAATGTTCACTGACAGGGGTTAAACCCCAAAAACTTGATTCGGCAAAATGCATTGAAGCATGTCTCTGGTTCCGTCCCATTCGCTGCATTTTTGGCTGATTATCAACCGTGGCCACCTGCCCAGACCAACTTTGCACAGGCATTCGCAGTCGCCCAAACGGATGCAGGAATTACAACCAAGGTTCATTTAACAAGAATTTTTGAGATTTTTTTTTTTTAATTTGTTTTGGCAGGGATGAATTGCTGTTTGTGGTCTAACCAGACCATTTCCATTGGTTGGGATGTGTTATCTTTCCATCTTTGGGGGTTTGGTGCCACAACCTCCTGTACCCCACTTTGTTTTCCCCCATAACTTTCTTGTTCTTCCACCATCCAGGAGGAAAGAAAAAAAAAAAAAAAAACTCACTCCTCATTGGGTTCACAAGCATACAATAATGAGCTCTCGACATTGCACCAGTGCACAAACCTCAGCCAACGGAACAGTTGGGAATGCATCTGTTTATCTTCATGTGAAAGCAATTTGAGGTTTGATTTTTCTTATTATGCTAAACTCGAAGAGCTGGTTTCTGAGGGATGTCCTAACAACAGCCAAACTAAATTCTATGAAAGGCGCTAAACCTGAAGGAAGTAAACTTAGAAGAATGGTTATCTTCGAATCTATCTTTCAGATCAAGCACCAACAAAAAACAAACACACAAGATAAAACAAAAACGTGAATGGAAAAACATGCCTCTGTATAGTAAAAATAATTCCTGTTTAAGAATTTAATACAGAAACAAAAATAAGTAAAAAGTACATCAAGTCTACAGAACATGGATAAGTGTCTTGATTCTCCTACCATGAACATTGCTTTTAACATTTAACATTTGAACGTGCTTTTAAGAGTATTATAAAAAATAAATAAATAAATACAACAATTTACCACTATCCGCCATTTTGGTTGTTTACTTTCGCCTCGAACGCTTTCAGGTTGGAACTGGGAAAAACAACTCGGATACATCCGACTTCCGACCATCCTCAAATGCAGCATAAGCACCCCTTTTCAAATTCTAAGTTTTTGTGATAAAAAATAATAATAATCATAAAGAAATCTATTCAAAGCGTTTTCCACCAATAATGTCAACTACTGAGATAATATGGTTGCCCAAGTCGTCTCCCAACCCAGAGGTTGTGGGTTCGATCCTAGACCATTGTGACCACGTCGAAGTATCCTTGAGCAAGATACTGAACCCCCAATTGCTCCTGATGCTGCGTCATCAGTAGGTGACTGGGTAGTCAAAAATGTAAAGAGCTTTGAGGGCCTTGAAGGTGGAAAAGCGCTATATAAATGAAGTGCCATTTGCAGATGTGTTCAAAATCATGATAAATTTGAGTCAGCAGTCAATGCACACTTGCAACCATTTAAAGTGCCTCTGATTAATGCTTCTCAATTATTTTCTGTCATGCCCCCCCCCAGTAAGAAGAAAACATCTCGCCCCCCCACGTGACTATAAAGAGTATCATTTGTCTATAAATTTGTGAAAAGCATACCTCTGCATAACACTGTATCCTTATTAACGTAGAAGAGAATAAAAAAAGAAAGAAATATGGACCAACTTACAACAAAGAATAGCTTTATTAACTGGAACAGAAAATATTTTAAGTGCATCTGAAATTCAAAAATAAAATTAAATCCTTAATTAAACTATAAACATTTTTTGACTGACCATGTCAAACCATATGATACGGAAAAATAAAATTACATAAAATCAATAAATAATAATGCATTCAAACCGATCACCAACATTAACTCAGGAGCAGAATATTAAAAAAAAAAAAAACTTTAACCTGCAAAACAAAAATATAAAATAATTTGTGCTGATTTTTATTTTTATTTTTTGCTATGTGCAAAGCGCGCATACTCAGTGCAAACAAAACCCCTACACCACCGAGCTAATGCTCCCTGCACACACTGCCAATAATGAGAGCGCCACTGCGCCCTAATGTAGTGGAGTTGCAATTGCACTTTATTGTAGGACAGTAAAAAAAAAAAAAGTAAAATAAAAACATAAAAAAACATGTTCCCCGAGGTCAAATCCTTGATGGAGCCTCGCCCCACTATTTGAGGAGCACTGGATTAAGCTAACAAAGTTTAGATGTTCTAGTAGGCTTTTCCTGACATTTTTGGTAAATGGACTACTTTTTATATAGCGTTTTAACTGCACCATATGGTGCCCAAAGCGCTTTACAATTTGAGGCTCACAATGACTCATTCATACACCAATACTGCTGCTACGCAAGGCGCTGCCAGATCCATTGAGAGCAAATCGAGGTTCAGTGTCTTGCTCAAGGATATTTCGACATGGTCACCAGTATTGTAAATATTTTTTTTCAATGAGTTTGACATATTACAGGTCACATTAATTGTGAAAAAGGTTTTAAAATGTTTTTATATCATGGAAACCTGACATCTGAACAGGGGTGTGTAGACTTTTTGTAGTCATTGTAGATCCCAGTAGCCCATCTAATCAGATTGAAAGAAATGTTACAGAGGTTCTATACTCCAGAAAGGTCCAGGTCACAACGCAATCTGTTTTCACCTACAGCAATTTCTCTATATGAAATTTCAGTGGTACAACATCTTCTGTCTCGACTATAAAGTAAAAAACAAACAGTCCACCATTTGATTTGCTGTCTTTGCTAACCTGTCACAGTTTACCTGCAAATCTTACCAACTGCCTGATGATCTCTGACTACTGTATCGCTTTGAGTCTACCTACCCACCAACTTTGGTTTCTTTGACAGTGAGAGTCAGATTGTTTACTTGCCACTAAGTTACTGGCCAGTCAAGCTTAGCCCTGTAAAGCCAGCCGCACATGCCCAGTCAATTGCATCCCACAGTGGGCATGGTATTGTTTCCAATAAGAACGGCAGGGTTTGCAGTTTTTGTTGCAATGAGTAGGTGGGTAAGCAACAGAGGTGTGAAATCCAGGGCGCTCGTTTACTATATAGAAGCACCTGTGGCTAAAGTCAAACTGTGGCAGGTTTTATACTTTCTGGACCTGAATTTGAGCCATGGTGAGGCTAACCCTTGTGACAGCCTCAGAAATTGAAGTGGACAGAAATTGAAATGCCACATTAATTTAGGTGCCAATTGAGCACCATTTTTGGACATTATGTACAACGTATGTACAATGATTTTGAATGGACAAAATCTGTCAGCTTCCTTCGCTGACTTCAACCAAGACGTAAAGAGTGAGGGCGAGATGGCTGGATTGCTGACTGGCAAGGGGAAGTTTTTTTTTGTTTTTGTTTTTTTTAATGATTTCTCCAACACAAATTGATAAAATTTGAAATGCAAGCTATTATCATTTCCTTGATATCAATAAAGATGACTTGATTTGATCAAATAATAAAAAAATTTAAAAAAAAGAACTAAAGGAGTTTTTAAGTGAAAGATTGGCCATCCCGGCCGGATCATCCCTTTCGTCCGTCCATTTTACTTCCAAAGTATCTGACGTTCACACATCTGATTGTGTAGTGGCAGTCTGTATGGATCACACTTCAGCCAAGTGCCGGAACGGCTGAAGTACTAATCGGTTGTAGGTAACATTAAACATATTGTTTTGGTCTTAATTTTCCAAGTTGAAGCTTAGTGTAATTTCCCATCTTCCTCACTGCTGTGACGTTTAACATCCAAATATGTAGCATTGCATTTATAGGTCAAGTCAACAGGTCCTGACACACGATGATAAGCAGAACCAACGTCCAACAGACACACACACTTGGAACTGAAACGAGGTCACTTCTGGTTTATTTGGAAAGCTGATTTCAGAATATTTCTGTTTAGAGAGAAACCATTGCCAATGCGCAGAAAACTGTGGCAGCCAACCAATTCTGCACAGCTCCTCATCAACAGCGTCAATATGTGTGCATCTTAACATGGACACTTTGTGAGTGCACCAAGCCTTCTTCAACGTCTATTCGTTCTTTCTTATATGTATTTATTATTATTATTATTATTATTATTATTATTATTATTATTGTTATTATCATTATTATGTATTTCATTGGTATGTTTGTACCTTAAACAGCTTAAACAGACATTAAACATAAAGTGGAACATGCAGTCAAGCAAATCCTTGATATATATTTTGTGTACAGAGCATAGATCATAGTTTTCCTCGTAAGCAAGCAATTTTCAAAAGCTGGTTTGGACACAAACGATGAACACAATTGACCAATTTTGCCACAAGGGAGCGCAACCGCATTCCAGGTTCATGCAGTTGTGTATTGAAAAGCATGGGTACCGTGAAATCCAGGAGATGTCAGGTGGGTACATGGTGGTTGTCTACAACCACACATTTTCCGTTTAGTGACAAGACTACAGTATAAAATTGAGTTATAAATCTTGCTTTCCGCAGTGCGAGTGCCCCAATTTACAAGTTAGGCGTTGCTTTGTTGATTTTTGTTGGTCGCTCGAATAAAGTGAAGAAAAAAAAGTAGCAATTCTGCTACTGTGATGCCCTCACAAGTGGGCAAGGTGAGCCACAGTTGTTGATGCTGTTTCATCTCTTTTTTTTTTTTTTTTTTAAACAAAGGGCCAAACAGTCAAACACACAAATACAGAACGTGAGAATGACAACACTCGCAGCCTTTGACACTCAAACCATTACTAGAGCACGCCCATCAAAGGTACACATCCAACACAAAAATACTACGTTCTGTACATACAGTACTCATTACTCTTTATGAAATAAACATACCAATTTATTTCTTTATATTCACTTTGATCATGTTTTATTGTGTATTTATTCACTAGCTAGAGCACAATTTTCTTTCTTAAAAACATGTAGGCTCACAAAACAATTATTGTGCCTATCATTAACCCTGTTTTGAGGAGGAGGGGTGGTTGAACACGTTGTTTTTGGGATAATTGGCTTTATATACCAGTATGTTGAGTTACAACTTGCAAGCTTGTCCACGGAACGAATTAAACTCCAAAGTGAAGGCATCACTGGATGTGTAATTTAGGAAGCTTTTGATCCAGAAGCAGTGCAGGTTTGACTGCAGCTGGCCGTGGCCTACTTGTACCACACACATTACCAACAACATCTGGTTTACGCCTCCAAAACTCAGAAGATGAAGAGACATCTGCTCCATACCACCACACTTCATTTCAATCTCATTGAAAGGCGCAAGTTAGCGCACTGGCCCCTAGTCCACCGAGGTAAGGCGTGGTGTGTTCAATGACCGAAGGATAAAACGAAACTTACCGAGCAAAAGCAGCTTCACTTCTCTCAATAACTTCTCCCTGTCTTCTCGCAGATTTTTATCGATCATCTTACTTCTCTCCACCGCAGCTTTGTCTTCGGCGCTGATGGTGCAGCCCATTGTGACTTTTAAAATTACTTTTCCCGATATCGTCGTCTGGTGCTGTTCTTTTTTTTTTTTTCAGCGGCTCATGAGTCGCGGGGAGAAGACGCCGAGCTGTGAGGAGCCCCGAAAGGCGTTGGCGAGTTGCTCTGGCTAACTCAGAGCTTTAGTCCGATGCTCAACTTCCAGTCAGCCACAAGTGTCCTCCAACAGAGGGCAGAAAGAAAAAAACGCGTTATAGTTTTTGCTTTTCAGATTGTTAGGAATGACTGGCATCAATTTGAAGAACATAAAGTGACGAGCAAGTTTCCCCCCGTCCTACAATTTTGACCATAAACTACAAAATATGTATCAAAACAGATTTTTGAATATAATTAACGATTACAAATAAAAATGAGTGTACTTTCGCCTTGAGAGTGACAGTGGCTGCCGCTGCACAGTCGCGCCCTGGTCATCCAGCTGATCCAGATGCGAACTGAAAGCACACACACGCACAAGAGGGGAGGAAATGTGGGCCCTCCCTAAAGGCTTGATGGGAAATGTAGGCTGTCCAAGGGAACAACAACGTAACACTGGCTGTCCGGTCCGTCCTATTTCCATGAACTAACACTTGCGCTCATTTGACAACAAAGCCAATGCGGCATCGCTACGTGAAGGCTAAAATTGCCAAAATGTCGCTATTTTCGAGCCATTTGAAAAAGCCAACCACATTGATGAGTTTGTGTGATGTGACAGCAACCCCTAGCCGTTTTTTAGCACAACTGCAACACATTCTGAATTTCTGAATACCAGCCATTTTCAATCTAATTGCCAAGTAGGATTTTCAGTTAATTTGCGTTTATTTCCTTGGCATTTGAAATTAAAAAGGTTAACATGTATGATAGGCAGCACGGTGACATGGTGGTTAAAACATCTGCATCACAGTCATAAGGTTTTGACTGAATTTCAACTTAGGCCATAGGTGGCGTTTTCACATTTTTGCTGGTTTTCTCCGGGCACACCAGCAATTTCCCACATTTACAAAACATTCATGATATTCACTGAAGACTCTAAAACACAAGTGTTGAACTCGAGGCCCCACAAGCCAGTCATTATGTTATTTTATGTGACTAGTGAAAGCTTGTCACAATTTTTTACTTGGCTTCTTTTCATAACAAGCCATAAATGATCATAATCAAATACAGGGGTGGTTAGAAAATATAATGATGTGGTTATACAGTTTTCACATGGAATATATGCCGTGAGGGACAAGAAGTGTAACTAACTACACCTCCTGCTTTGCTTACATAGCTAATCAACAAACAAACAAACAAACAAACAAACAAACAAACAAACAAACAAACAAACACAGTGCAGCTCAGATTTTGGCAAGTCATGTGCTTTGGTTGACTTCACACTGGTGAACACATTTGAAACAACACCACACAAAGGTCCAGCAGAGCAGTGTGTAAAAAATGCATATATTTAGCCATCCATCCATTTTCTTGACCGCTTATTCCTCACAAGGGTCGCGGGGGGTGCTGGCGCCTATCTCAGCTGGCTCTGGGCAGTAGGCGGGGGACACCCTGGACTGGTTGCCAGCCAATCGCAGGGCACACAGAGACAAACAACCATCCACACTCACAAGCACACCTAGGGACAATTCGGGCCACCCAGTAACATGCCATGCATGTCTTTGGAATGTGGGAGGAGACCGGAGTACCCGGAGAAGACCCACGTGGGCACGGGGAGAACATGCAAACTCCACCCAGGAATTCTGGAGCCTGGACTCATGTGCTGCTGCAAATATTTAGTGTAATGCAATTTTGTCCATCAAATAAAGCTAAAGGAAAAAAAGAAAAATGCTATTTGTGTATTTCACACTACTTCATTTTTGCACCGTAGTTTTGTTTTGCATTCTTTTTCTTACTGGACTTTATTGGTCAATAAACCAATTTGGATTGGAGATGGAATCATCTCAAACCCACGTATAACACATAAACACACAAAATACGCTTACCCAGAACCTTCTGATAGAACACAGAGTGGGAGAGAAGGTGATGCCAATATGCCAAAGGGGGTTCGTGAAGGAATGTACCTTTGCTCCATCGTGGCAACGCATCTCCTTAAGAACGTTAATTGCAGCAAGTCACAAAGGTCAACCTGTTTGAACTGCTTCTGTGCGCCACCCGAGTTGCCCTCCGTGGCTAAACATAAAAGCTGTGAGTCACTTTGTCTGACGGCGAGCGGCGGGCTGCACAGGGGACTGGAAGACAACACGGTCAGGAAGTAGGGGATGAGCCTCAGGTGCACGAGTCATGGCGGAATCTGTGCTCTGCTTCTAAATTTCATACACGCGTGCGTGCGCGCGCACACGTACAGACACACACAGAGGAAGGAGACAACTGTGACCAAATTTCGATGTGTTGAAAATGAATGGTGAAAGTAAAAGAACAAAAATGACTTTGGGGCTCTACATCCGTGCCTAGAGCAAACGTGCAGAGTCTAACTGTGTGCATGGTGGTGGTATTTCTGCAGATGTACAATGATACATGTAATTTGTGCTGTTGTGGGCGTGAACATAACTAGCTTCAAGGCCAATGGAAGCAGCTCTTCTCATATTCTATCCGCAGAGATCAAAATCGGTCTGCCTGCACCGTGATAAAATTCACCCAAAAAGAATCATGTCAAGTGGTGTCAGACAGCTACAAAATATTAACATGTGAAAAACAGTTGAGAATTGACAAAACGGTTGCGAACAGTTAAAAGTAGTCTTTTTTTATGGGTATGACACAGAATACAAATAGTAAAAACATGTTGGCACCTTACACAAAATCAAGCAAAATCCGTTTGATTCAATGGCAAGTCGATATCGTGTCACATAGAATGGCTTTAGCATAACCACAAATTTGTGTAATGTTACATCCATTATGAGAAAATGCTGAAAGTTAGTTGAGATGATCAAAAATTAAATAAAATTCAATACAAAGCAACTGTAAGGCCAGCTGATGTAATAGAGTGCAGAGCAACAGTCATAAATAATAATCACAAGCAAATTGTATAACAGTGCGGATGACAGTGATTTTTGTCTTGTGCTTAATAATTTGGCCCAAAATGTTCTACATTCCGCTTTTAACATTTTTAGAGTGCGACAACAACAAAATCACTGTTGCTTCTTTCATAGTTTCTCCTTGTGACAAAGAGGACATTTGTTTTTTTGTTTTTTTTACTTCCAGCAAAGCGTGAACATTTCCGTAGGACTTGATTTGCCGGTCTTGTGATCAAGCCAGTGGTCCATTATAGACAGACAAGAAAAAAAAAAAAAAGAGCTTTGACTAGACATAACATACAAACAGAGCGTGTCATTTTCTTTGGAACATTAGTCACAACTTGTGCAAAGTGTTTGTGTATTCCACCTGAGACTTCCATTTGTCAAGCTAAATAAGGCCAAAGGCGATCAGCTCACAAATGTGGATGCATTGTCACAACTGCACGTTTGTGTAGCCACAACACGGTGGCTTGTGTCAATCATAAACACAGGAGCACTCATTGCGCTCCTGTGTACCTGTCAACATGCAAGCACACTGCATCACAGAGTAATAAAGACTTTGTGAAGTCACAGTGTCACAAATAGCGCCACAATACAACATACTGCTTTTATGTGCTGTACTCGAATAGCAATAAATACTTGTTACTGGGATGTTATCATAAAACCTGGGAACTTAAATGTATAGTTCACTTAAAGGGAAAGTCAACCTCCCCATTAAATTTGTTTTGACAATAATATGTTCTATTCAGTCCTACTAGTCTAAATTCTGGTTAATACTGTGTCAGCGAAATACAAGCTAAGCAGCAAAATGGAGCAGTTTTTATCAATATCAGAAGTTGGCCATTTTAACACTTGCTGTCAAGTGAAAATGACATAGCAATTACTAAAGTCTCAGGTAACAATCAATCACGGTTTAATTTCAGAAAACAGGTAAGCTGCAATTGGTCATTGCCTGAGCCCTGCACAATTGTGATGTCATCTTCAGTCGCCAGCAAGTAGCAAAATGGCCGCCCCTGAGACGGATTGATTTTTCTGCATAACTCATATATCACAAATTAATAAGAATACCATGTTTAGACTAGTTCGAGTCCAGGCTCCGGCCTTCCTGGGTGGAGTTTGCATGTTCTCCCCGTGCCCGTGTGGGTCTTCTCCAGGTACTCCGGTCTCCTCCCACATTCCAAAGACATGCACGGCAGGTTAATTGGGCGCTCCGAATTGTCCCTAGGTATGCTTGTGAGTGTGGATGGTTGTTTGTTTCCGTGTGCCCTGCGATTGGCTGGCAACCAGTTCAGGGTGTCCCCCGCCTACTTCCCAGAGCCAGCTGAGATAGGCGCCAGAAGCCCCCCGCGACCCTTGTGAGAAATAAGCGGTCAAGAAAATGGATGGATGGATGGATGTTTAGACTAGTGAGGTCACATATAGCATATGACTGTCAAGAAAAGTTTAAGGTTGACTTCCTCTTTAAGTATGCAGTACTGTCTGTACGAGAGTATAGATCAGGTGTCACCAACCTTTTTGAAAGTGAGAGCTACTTCTGACTGGCCGCTGATTAATGTGAAGGGCCACCAGTTTAAATACAAATGAACTTGTTACTATGATATTCTATTGTTAATAATTACAAAGTATATTCAATTATGTGAAAACTGATCATGTTAATGATTTCTTACAATAATTAGGAAACATAAATAAGAATGTGCAACACTTTTTTTTTCTTTTTTATAAATCTCCCAGTTTTTACATTTTTCATCATTGTTCGAAAGTGACAGTGTCATACTCCTATCACTAGTGAGCTATTTTTTTAGAACAGCCCCACAGGCTACTCATGTTGTCCTTGGGGGCTACCTGGTGCCTGCAAGCACCGCGTTGGCGACCCCTGGTATAGATAGACTCTAGTCTATTCTAGTGTACCCCTTTTTCTGGCTGAGAACTGCACCAAGGTTTGTCTGAGGGGAAGGAGGCTGCAAGATCACGAGTCTCACAATGTGACATGGTTTTGGTGAGGAGATGATAATCACAAGGCAGCTATAAAAGATCAATGCAGTAACAACGAATGAAGGGAGATGATTAAAAACAGGCTACATACTGACATAGCGTCTCTTCAACATGTAATGCTGCAGGATAGCGACTGCAGGGGGTGAGAAGAAGAAGATGCACATGATGTGGTGTGTTCATCATTGATTTTCATGGAACATGTTCCCACGTTCTCAGAAAGATGAAGCAGAACTAAATGTCCTTTAGAAAACGGTATGGAGTGCGCTGACCAGGTTTCTGTTTGAGAGCACAAAACATTTAACATGAACCCTGACTTTAATGACAAGTTTGATGCATAGGATTTATTTGGTTGTGACTAACATAACTATGAGCTTCAGTTTTCAAAAATCATTTCCAGTTTAATACGTTTTGTAGAAACTTTATTTGTACATACATACACCGCCATAGTTGTTTAGTGGCAATGCATTCTGCGTAGTGACGTAAAATGGCCGCTCGCTTTCTGCCGAACAAAGTGAAAGTAAGCGAGGTAAGCCTCCGTCACCTTCCTAAACGCGATCGGGAGAGTCACCCTCCCCCACACTGTGCTCTCCAGCGCTCCCTGGATCGCATGTTGTTTCTTTAGGAACGCTGCGAGGCTTACCTCACATTCTTTATAGGACCCGTTTCGCATTGCTCAGTAGGGGTGGGAACCTCTTGGTACCTCACAATACGATACGTTATGCGATACATGGCTCACGATAAAGATTATCTCACAAAATGAAAATACCGCGATTATCGATATATTGGTCAATAATAAATCCACGATAATATACGATAAAACTACTCAAAAGATAAACTGATGTTTTTTCAATGAGAGATTAGTTTCTTTTTGTACCATCACTGAAACACAATATTAAAACTGGTGTCTTCTCCACAGTGAGTACTTTAGTGTATTTTTGTTTTAAACAAATACAAATGTCTTCTTAACAGAGACAACTTTCTTTCTGTGAACAAATTTGTGTCTTTCTTAAACACTATTGTTATGCAACATCTCAGTCATAGTCATTTGTTTCATTTTATAAACTGACAATTTTTTGTGTAATATTGCAAAAGTAAATAAATAAATAAAATGACTTAAATATTACATCCAATTAAATCAATATTAATATTCATCGGAAATTCTGTGCTTCAAAAATTCAAAACATAAAATGTGTTTTAAAATGTTAAAATTGAAGATATAATACACATTTTTCATAGAAACGTACGCAAAACTGTGTCAGTTGCTGGACAAATAAATGCCTCACACAAGTAAAAGTAAGCCAATAAGTCTTCTTTGCCTGAAGACTTCCGTACATTTCCCCGCCACTCTTATGAGGCTCTCCCCCTAGTGGCCAGCCATGTAATTACTCAAAAAGTAATGAACGATGGAGCTGTTATAGTGGCTGTATATTAACTACAAATATTGTGATACTTGCACAGGCATATCGATAATCTATTGGGAGACAAAGCATCACGATTTATCATGATATCGATGTATCGTCACACTCCTATTGCTCAGCAGAGAGTAAGCCGCCATTCCACGTCACTACGCAGAATGCGTTGCAGCATAAACAACAATGGTGGCATTCGTATAAATAAAGTTTCTACAAAATGTATTCAACTAGAAATGATTATTGAAATCGAATGAAATCTTGAACGTGTTATTTGATATGGGAGAGGCAGCTACATCTCTGGTAACGTTTTGGAATTTCCCAACGCATGGCGTTGGTTGCTGAGTTTTTGCTCTTGTATGATCTCCAAGGTTTCCTCAAGAATCTGTCCGGGGATGTGGAAGTCAGCTGGCATGTTCTGCAGAGCAGAAGATTCCTGTAGGCCTTCATGTTCCGTCTCCTGTTGACTCACTCGGCCGTGAGAGTTACACGGCTCCAGATTGCACGCCGTACCCTGAAGGAACTGCAAGAAGTTCTCCTCGATGGAGGCCTCGCGGCTGGGCAGCTGTTCCCCCTGACCGGATTCGGCCCGCTTGAAAAGGCAGGCCAGGTGGCGGCCAAGCTCTTCCCGAATCTGACGATTGAGACAGCCGTAGAAGAAGGGGTTGGAGGTGAAGCAGAAATAACCGATCCACGTGACCACGCCCTCCAGCTGGGCCAGCGAGGCAGGCGAGCTCGAAACCGCAGCCGAATAGAGATGGAAAGCGAAGTACGGCAGCCAGCAGCAGAGGAACTGGCCACCCACCGCCACCAGAACCACCGCGGCCTTCCCGCCACCGAAGGTCCTTTGGGGAGTGTTGCGGGAGCCGGTCCCTCCGAGGCTGGCGGCCATGGTGGAGTGGCTGCTGGCCGACTCGGAGCGTTGCCGTGATGTGTCCATCCAAGTCGGGTGCGGGCCGTGATGCATTGCCGCCACTCGGGCCACCTTGAACATGTTGCAGTAGACCACCAGGATAATCAACATGGGGCACAGGAAATAGATGAAGGTGAAGAAGACCATGAAGATCAGACGAGTGGTCCCGCCTCCTGCCCAGTGGAGGGAGCAGCGTGCCTGACCAGGGGTGAGCAGCGGACCAGATGCCACAGCCTGGTTGCCTTGGAGCAGCCAGCCCAGGAAAGGCAGCGATGACATGACGATGGCTTTAATCCAGACCCCCGCCAGCACCGTCGCCACCACCCTGACCGTCATCTTCACCTCGTGGCGCATGGGGTGCACGATGTAGTAGTAGCGCTCCACGTTGATGGCGCAGATGGTGAGGATGGCCGCGCTCACCAGGCAAACGCTCAAGCACAGGTAGCTTCGACACAACGCCTCGTCCGCCAGCACCCCGTCGGGCGCCATCCCCAGTGGCATCAGCACCAGCGCCGCCAGCAGGTCCACCAAGCACAGGTGGAACACGAAAGCGAACTTGCGCAGATGTGGCGTTTTGCTTATGACGATCATCACAGTGAGGTTCCCCACCACGGCCAGGACGTCCATAATGAGCATGGCAAACAGAGCTAAAGACTGGTTCGCCTCGACTCCGGCCTGGCCCACGCTGGGGGGGAACGAGGGGAGTCCCTGGTGGGAAGTGTTCCAGGAGGGACTTGGTGTGATGAGGTGCTCCATGAGAGGATGGGATGAGGTGGAGAGAGTCCGCTGAGTATCACGGGCCCATCACCCATCCTCCCCCGCCGTAGGGTGCCACAGAGACGCTCGCGAAGGTGAGCCTTTGATGGCAGCCACAGATCCGAAGATCTGGATTGAGCTTACAGCTCAAGAGGGTCAGAGGAGGCCCTGCTCCCTTGAAGATGGAGCCGCTTCGACCCTCCACTATAAATGGTTTGTTGGGCAAATCTGAAAGAAAATACACATTTTCAATTTGAGAAAGAAACAGTGTAGTACATGTACAAACATTTATATTTGTGACCTGAACTTCCAAGAACTCACAATAAAAATAACGATAAAAATAATGGGTATTCAGTCAAAATAGAGCCACTGCTTTTTCACATTGAGATCAGCCAGATGAGGGGGCTCAGGCCTCCCTGGTGAGGTCTTTTGGGTATGTTGCGCTGGAAGGAGGCCACGGGAATGACCCGGAATGCGCTGGAAAGGCTACGTCTCTGGATTGGCCTGGGAACACCTCAGGGTCCTCCCCAGAAGAGCTGGACGAAGTGACTGAGGCAAGGAAAGTCTGGCTGAGCTTCTCAGCTAAAGATGTCAGCACAAGCTGACCCTGAATAATCAAAAGGATGGATGGATGGATGGATGGATGGATGGATGGATGCATGGATGCATGGATGCATGGATGGATGACGGACGGACGGACGAACGGACGGAAGAATGGATGGATGGATGGATGGATGGATGGATGGATGGATGGATGGATGGATGGACGGATGGATGGACGGACGGACGGAAGAATGGATGGATGGATGGATGGATGGATGGATGGATGGATGGATGGATGGATGGATGGATGCATGGATGGATGGATGGATGAATGGATGACGGACGGACGGACGAACGGACGGAAGAATGGATGGATGGATGGATGGATGGATGGATGGATGGATGGATGGACGGATGGATGGACGGACGGACGGAAGAATGGATGGATGGATGGATGGATGGATGGATGGATGGATGGATGGATGGATGGATGGATGCATGGATGCATGGATGCATGGATGGATGACGGACGGACGGACGAACGGACGGAAGAATGGATGGATGGATGGATGGATGGATGGATGGACGGATGGATGGACGGACGGACGGAAGAATGGATGGATGGATGGATGGATGGATGGATGGATGGATGGATGGATGCATGGATGGATGGATGGATGAATGGATGACGGACGGACGGACGAACGGACGGAAGAATGGATGGATGGATGGATGGATGGATGGATGGATGGATGGACGGATGGATGGACGGACGGACGGAAGAATGGATGGATGGATGGATGGATGGATGGATGGATGGATGGACGGACAGACGTATGGACGGACGGACATTAGCCCATCCCGTTTAGCAAAAGCTTAGAATTTCTACCGAGATCATTTGTCAACAATTTTCAGAATTTTCCCGCAATTTTTGACCATGTGCCACCATTTTTGAAATTGTCTAAATTTGTGAAATTCATTTAGATGTGTTGCACTGCTATTTTTTTCCCCATTTGGTCTTTCTGGGTAATTCTTTGGATGAAAGGGATGTTCAGGGGCTGTTATTCACACTAAAAATGGTCATTGAATTTTCCTGCCAATTTTGACTGTTACCATCATTTTAAATTCTTTGAAAACTGCAACATTTTAACAGAGGTTACCACCACATAAAACAATATTTACCTGTGTTTCACTATACTAATTAACCCTAGCCGGTTGTATTTCAAATTTTTATACACTCTCTATAAACATGTTTATATTTACAGTCAATTTTCCTTCTGAGCTGCTGATCTGAATTCCACTCTTCCTAGTAATCATTATTCATATTAGAACTCACGGATGGATTTAATATAGGATAAAGTCCCTGGTCAACGTTCCCGACCAGTGGCCAGCTACTCCCCAAAAATGGGTGGTTGTCTCAGGAAGGGCTTCCGGGTGTGAAAACTGTGCAAATACAAGTGACTTGCTCTGGCAACCTCTGATGAAACAAGTAAAAAGTCACAACAACAAACATTCAAAGAACCAGATCACTGAATTGAAATGAAATTAGATTAAGTTCCACCATGGCCAAAGACTCCTAATGTGAATCAGCGCCAAATTGTCCACTTAAAAGTTTCAATAATAGTTTTGGGTTGATTTTTGAAAAGCAAACTGTGGATGTCTAAGGTTTTGACAATGAAACTGATTTGTCTGAATTGACCAGGTGTGAATGTGCAAGCATGTCACTGGTTGCTGACCAGACCTGCCTCTTGCCCAAAGTCATCTGGGATGGGCATCAGCCGTCAGCTCACCTACGATAATGAGAATAAGCGGTATCGAAAATGGATGTATGGAAATTCGCAGAAAACATTTACCATGTCAACGTTAAGTAAAGAAACAAACTAAAGGAAGTGGTAATCGACTGCATATTAATGGGACAAGAAATACATAAAATGGTTTGACTTAAACCCCAACAGTGTGAGTTCAAGACGATTCCACAAATATAAAATTTAACTGCTGCTGTTCCACTGTGTAAACCACAACACCCTCAGCAGTGACAGAAATTGTTGAAGTGCCAGCGATTTGGGCTTCACCACTTCAGTGCCGCAGATTGACGATACTTTTGTTTCAGTTTAGCATCTGGGCAGGCATTGACGCTTGGAAACCTTCCTCACGTTTCACGCTCGTTGCCTGTCTGGACCTTGACGTGGTATCTCGTTTGGCATCTGCATCTTCAGATGTTGTGCTTTCAAGGCAATCAGAGCCGCGGGGAGACGCTAAATGTAGCCAGGACCATATGTTCCCTTCAAGACTTCAAAACAAACAGAAAGATAGAACTTTCTGCCTCTGTGTTGTCCACAGCAATTGAAAAGCTAATTGATTTAAGATCTCTCATGTACTGTAGACAGTCATTTGCAGTTGATTTAATTAGTGTGAGTGCAAAGACGCAAAGGGGAGGATCAACTTGCGCAACATCTCCAGCGCGCCGTGTCTATTGTCACAAACACGTACGCGCTGTAAAAGTTGTGGAACGAGCACCGAGACTCTGGTACATTTCCATATGCCGCACACCTGCATGGGCACATTTTTCCATCCGGCAAGCTGCTCTATTCCTGCCCACATGTACACAACTAGCGTCACAATAATAATAGGTCAAAGGGTTACAGTCACCTTCAGCCTAATTTAACGAAGCATAAACAACATCTCATAGTGCGCAGAAAATGCAGAGCGACTCTCTGGAGAGCCTTCGTTGTTTGCACCACTGATTGTTTTCAGCTTCTCTTTTCATAGTGTGTTTGCAAAATACACCCTGACATCTTGCTCGGAGTGTTAGCATGTTGCGCTTTTTCAGGCAAGGAACCATTTTTGGTTGCATGTCACTATGAGGCAGTTGATTAAACAGGTGCAGTATATTATGGAGCTATGGACTATGTAAGATGCTCACTTTCCATGCATTTCGGTGATGGTTTCATTTTTAAAAACAATTTTCAAACTATTCAATCTGTACTTTTCTTTGTCAACTAACAAACACATGACTGAACAAAGGAAAGGGTTTCACTAAATGTCATATTTAATGAAAGCATTTTTTATTTATTTTTTTATCTAAGTGCCGTGAGGATTTCAAGGATCTCCTCACACTTGTAGACATCAAACTTCCCTTCAATCACCCAAACAGCACTGAAACTCCACCTCAGAGTTAATCCAAATGTTCGAGCGCCTCCGTGGCTCCAAACGGGAAAACCAAATGACCCAATCATATGTGCATGGCACTGTGAGGTGAAAACAAGTTTGGAGAAGCAACACACAAATTACATAGTACACAATATGAAATGAGAAGCCTTCATTTGAGCCCCTTGCGTCACATTTTAACACTGACCCAAATCTTTTCTGCACCCTCACCTCCCAAAACACACATTCACTCCATTCACAGAGAAGATGCATGTGCGTGTGTGTGTAATAATAGCGACAGTATAAGTGTGTAACACATACCTCAGTCAAGAAAGAGCTGCTCACTCCTGTGCAGGTTCACAGTCTGCTGGAGGAACGTTGACCTGTTTCGATGATTCTCTCAAACGCGTACTCACAGAGCCAACAGTCATACACACACATCCACGTGCACCCCAGTCATGCAGGCGATGTGTGTGTGCGTGTTGAGGGAAGGATGGATGGAGGGATGGAAGAAGAGGAATCATGTGATATTTGTGTGTCTCCTCCTCACCTGGCCCCTTTCATCTTGTCATCGCCTCCTACTCGAATCCTCCCCCATCTCACAGGCCGCCCGCCCAATCACCCCCAACACGCACTTTCATGCACACATGTAGTGGCTTCAGTAGGCGCCCAGGGCAACTGCAGCAGCATGCAGAGCTGAGGAGCAGGGTGGGTGGGCAGGCAGCACCCGGCCTCATAGCACTCCACTGGGTCCTAGTGCTTTGCAAAGTCTGACTGACTCGTTCCCGCCTGCTCTTTTGATTGCCATTTCCACTGCCAAATTAAATAAATAAATAACACACACAAAAAAAAACTCGGGCGGCACGGTCGACGAGTGGTTATCACATCCGCTTCGCAGTACTTAGGTCTAGGGTTCGAGTCCAGGCTCCGGCCTTGTTCTCGCTTGTTTGCATGTTCTCCCCGTACCCGCGTGGGTCTTCTCCGGGTCATCCGGTCTCCTCCCACATTCCAAAGACATGCATGGCAGGTTAATTGGGCGCTCCGAAAGGTGTGTGCTTGTGAGTGTGGGTGGTCGTTCGTCTCTGTGTGCCCTGCGATTGGCTGGCAACCAGTCCAGGGTGTCCCCCGCCTACTGCCCAAAGCCAGCTGAGATAGGCTCCAGCACGCCCCGCGTCCCTTGTGAGGAATAAGCGGTCAAGAAAATGGATGGATGGATGGATGGATGGATGGATGGATGGAATTGTGCTTTTTTTTTAAAGCTTTAATATAATTTTTTAAAAAGCAAAGATAGACTGAGATGATTTGGTTTGACAATCCAGATTGTTCCACAAACTGACACCTTGAAATGAAATAGGGGCCCAACATCATTCTTTTTGTTTTGTTCTGTGTTTAGGTTTGGAAAAAATGTCGGTTTCTCTTAATTTGTACTCACATGGCTTATGGTATATTAAATATTAGATGGCGTAATTCTCATAATAAATGGCAAACGTGGTAACATTATTTCCCACAGCAGAAACTGACAATTCAAGTACACATTATGTAGATAATGAAAAAGGGTTATAAATAATTAGGTAGCTAGATTACAATTAATCACTCTCCCCAAAATGGGCCAATTTGCTATTTGTTGCTATTATCTGGCATTTGTGAAGGATTTATTACAATTTGGGCTGGCCCTATAGTAGACATTCGGGCCCTATTTTCATAGACAGCAGCGTAAAAATGGGTGCAATTCAATTTTTTGTCCGAAGGCAAGTCAAATTTCCTGTGTTTACAACAGAGTTGTGCTTCACCGGGCATTAGGGCGCACCTGACAATAAAGTAACAGAAAGACTGCGCTGTGAAAAACGGGTGTATGTTTATTTTTGTGCTGTGGCAAGTCTAGTTTCACATGTTAGCTAATTTGTTAGACACACTATGCCTCATGCACTGGATGTTCCGGAGGGCGGAGATGCCACCCCCCAAATCACATGCTAGGTCATCCACAAGTAGTCTTACAAGTCTTGCAGTTCCTTTATTAAATTTGCGTGCGCCAATCTCATGTATGGAGTCCAGCGAGTCATTCCGCATAAAGACTGCGTGCACGCCTCTTTCTCCAAAACGCGCTTCCCTCTTCTGAATGTAAATGCACTAATGACAGGAGCTACAGTGATTGGCTGTGAGTCGGCTGTGTTCCACAGTGATGCAAATTCCCTATTCTATCTTTACTAGTTTATCAAAATTAAAATAAATAAATAAATAAATAAAAACTGCACAAAAATAGGGCTCATAATGCATGATTCTCAAATGCCTGGTGCCTCAGTGAATGTGTGTTATAAGTGTGAACTGAGATATTTGTAGATCAAGAGTGTACAACCTTTTCCGTACACGCCCACACACAGAAATATTGAAGTACACAAAGTCCATTTTGATTTTTTTTTTTTTTTTTTAAACTTTAATGTATCAAACACACCAAAATCAGTCAATCAAGCAATTGCATATCAGTGGTGTTGGGCCAAAACCTTGCACCTCCAAAATCATCACTTTTCAGGAGACCCCCAAAACGTCATATTTGTTCAACTATTAACATTGCATTATTAAAAAGAGCAAGCCATTTTCAACACTTTACATCGGCCAAAAATTCATAAAATCGACATCTACATGTGTGAACTGACCAAAACTATAGATTTTTTTAAAAGAAAGAAAGAAAGAAAGAAAGAAAGAAAGAAAGAAAGAAAGTTGCCAAAAAGCCAGGTTTCAGCCCGTCGCCAGCAATATTGCTTATATATTTGGTTCGAAAAACAGCTACCTGGACAGCTTTCTATAAGGCAAATAGTTTTGGACTTGACAAGATTTTTGGATGGTTGAGAGCCTGTAATCCACCGGAAAAAAATCTGTCCATGTAGTGAACAACAGCTGAATTCCATCTCTACATTCAGATCCAAAACATGAGCAATCTGACGTAAGTTGACCATTTTTAAAAGCTGTTATTGGTCATGTGATATTTTCACAATTTGGACCTTGACACAGAGGAGAAAGAGGAAGAAAGAATCCGTTTTTGCTTGCAAATTTTAATTAGTTAACTAATTAAATCTTTAGTCAGCACAGCATTATGAAGAGGAATGTTGTTACTTGTTTACCTGTAAATAGTTCATTTGCATGTTTGCACATTTAGAAAAGTCCTACAATATATCAAACTAATTAATTAATAGCAAATGTCTGCTTAAAAGTGGACGCTGAGCAACAAATGGCCCCTGGGCCGTAGTTTGGGACCAGTGCTGTAGGGAGAATACTCACATTTGCTATGTTAACATATAGCAAGAGAGCAATCTGAAAACAAAAAGTGTTGAAGTGAGTCACTGACAACAAAGTAGCCATCACAAAAATGATCCTTATTCACTACACAATTTAAACATCACAAACAGCATTGACTTTGTCTAATATTAGCCTCAAGGCTCGGTAGCGGTTAGCAATGGTGGGAGTCAGCTGCCATTATAGGCTAACTCCACAATTTCATATTTATATTTATGATGTCTTCACATTTAATATAACACCATGTCAATAACTGGCCAGTATCCAAGGTAAGATATTTATGTAATAAATCTGATGTAAAAATAAATTATAACGCTATAAATGAAAACATAATGAAAATGTAGGCTACTGTATGTATAATATGGAACATGGGTTTCCGAACAACGCCTGATACAAAGTGTTCATAACAAACATAGACGTATGGACTGGTTATCTGGCTGCAAGATCGACTTTGTTGATTGGTGAAAGCCACAACTTCCATCTATTCCTCGTCAAATCCTCAGTCTGCTTATTATTTTTTTTTAAACTTTGGCTCTCAATCTAGTTTCTCGATTTATATACATTAATGAAAGATTGAAACATAACTCATGGACCTCCAACATGGTGGCTGCGGCCATAACCAAAGGTGTGTGATGTCATAGAAAATGATCTTTTGATAAAATGATAACATGCTAACAGGAACTGAAATCTGAAAGCGTGCATTGTGTGCATGTGTTTGCGTGCGTGTCCGTCCTGTGACTGCACTCGTGTCTGGGGCCATGTTGTATTACAGAAATAGCAGATACTTACACAAGACGGCAGCACCGATCACAGGAGAGGGACATACAATGGTTTCCATGGGAACACTGATTTTAGCCTTCCTATTTACACCTTGCACCCCTTCCAACAACAACCTCCACCATCCCATCAGCCACCCATCCCCACGACGATGGTCTACCCGAGGGAGATGACAAAAATGCTTCAGCATTACAATCAGTGCACACACATACCCAGGCTGCCATCCACAACAATTACATTAACAATGAAAAATGTGTCCACTTTGGGGCCTCAAAGAGCCTTGGTCATATTTCAAATATAAGAACATAAAATAATCCAGCAAGAAGTACTTAGTTCTTTGGTGCTTTTCTTTCAACAGCTGCTTAATAATTTGCTATTGCACCAGAAATCAAACACTGGATGGCATGTACAAAGGCAAAATGAGCAACAGCTTCTGTATAGAAAACTAGAATAGTACAGTGAAAAGACCATTAACATATTGACATATTGAATTAGAGTTTATTTGAACAGAAAGTTATTACTCTGTTGTAGGAATGGCAACGAGCCGATCCGATACACAAATTCTACCCGCTGCCATCTTGTGGAAGAGCACTTCATTGTTATGTCACTGGCATGGATGGACGAACAAAGAGTTGCAGTGAAAAAAATAGTAGGCCCTAACTTTGGAATTCAATGAAATTACATAATTTCCCAGCACACACGTGATAACCTCCCACTTTACACTAATTCACAGTGGTTATGAATCACAACTTTATTGGTTTCATTAGGTATGCACACGGGTCATTCCTGACTTTTCAATGCCACAACTTTTTTGGACAATTAATATATATTTTCGTGTTTTGTAATTATACAAGGTCAATGTTAACCTTCTGGTACGTTTGATAGAGTTTAAAGCATTTAAATGATTCTATTATGGGTAGATTTTCAGACATGGACATAGACATTTTCCCTGGCGTTCTGAGAATTGCAAATAGGAAGTTGGTGTTTCGTTTACCTTTTTGTTCCTTCAAATTTCTGCCAAAATAGTGATTGCAGTTCCTGAATGTGGCATTATGGGAGCTGTAGGCTTTTTGTTTATATTGCCAAATAACACTGAACTCGTATAGGGTGGTATACAATTTTGAGGCTATTCAGTGAATCATAAAATGATTAATAATAACACTGCAATTGATACATATTTATAAATAGAGAGATTTTAATTTAATCTGCACTAAAGTTTAATTTCTAATTATAATTATGTCGCAAATACATCACATTGAAACTGGAAATTTGGTTTGGGGATATCATAAAATGGAGTGCAAAAAAAAGGAATTAGTAAATTAAATGTATTTTTGCACGCATTATTTTATTTATTTATTTATTTTAAAACATCAATCTCTATTAAAAGATTTTCATTAAAGATTTTACATTTTAAATAAGATATGAATATTTATATTTTATATATATATATATATATATATCTGCATTTGGAATGAACCCTCTGCATAGATCTCAACTTCTGCCACTAGGGGGGAGTGTGCACATTTCACATTTCTAGTCAGTAGGAATGTGAACTACAGTGTAGTAGCTACGGTCAGAAAATATTTATAACCTTTACATTTTCATGGTTGCATGCATGTCATATAACAATCACAAAACAAGGACAAAAACTTACAAGAAGTTTGTGGATCAATGGTTTTCAAAATTAACTGTGTAGGTATCAGTAAAATATATTGGTCATTTATTTGCATTAACATTCATTGGTTGTGCAAATTGTGAGTGATGATGCCTTACGTAATAACTGGCCCTGGGGCTCCCCCGACAGTTGTGAAGTGTAACACTGCTATACATGATACTGACATCGCAGTCAACATTCTCATCCAGGGCACGTATTGTGCCCATACGGACTTGCCCTTTTAATTATTTATTTATTTTTGTGGGGTAAAGTATTGTACAGTCTATGTAATGTGTGCAGCATAGAAAGGTGGATAAGTTTTTTTTTTTTTTTTTTTTTTAATGCGAGAGTTCATGCAAAGGTTTTGGCACTTATGGAACCCCATAGCTTATTAGTTAGTAAAGACATGTTTAACCTGGGTTTGTCTTGACATATGTATAAGGTCTGTTCATTCATGTGTACAGAAAAACGTATTTAAACTCTGATGAGAAACTGTCAATGCAGATGCTCAGAGATGTCCTTTCAAAACCACTAAAATAGGAGTTCTGACTTGTGTTGCCATGTCCAGAGATACCATTATCTATACAACAAATCAATACACTGCATTTTTTTTTTAAAGTGTAAGGTGAAATTATCATCTATTAGTGCTTTATTGTCCCCATATCATCACAAAACCTGAAGCAGGGTAAAATAACCTTTGGTTTAAGAGTAGTGATTATTTTTTCTAAACAGTCAATATATTGCATACTGTATCCTGATGGAAATCTTAAATCTGTACCTTACCAAAGCAATAGAAGCAAAATAAAACATGTAATATTGTACTATATGGCCATAAAACGTGTCTCCATTTAACTATTTAAGTTCAGTTAATGGGTAAAGTAGATCACATGACCAGCTTGAGCACACACAGACTCAATCAAGACCCGTTCAATACATCACTTTATGGGGACATGAAAACAACAAGACCCGCTTTGAATTTGAGCTTTTCCTCCATGTAACCACATTGAAACATTCTTTCTCAGGACATTTAATCAATCCCAAATTGGCTGCTCTGGTTGTCTGAGAAGACTTAAAAAGGCTTCATCAGTTCAGGCAACAAGGCTTGTTTCCGGCTGACCTGTCTGAGCTCTTTACGCTCCAAGTTGGAGCCACGCCCCACCACCACGATTGGTATCATTCTTTTGGGATGCAAAACGGCCACCGTGAAGACGCCTTGCAGAGACTCATCTGTCATCAAATCATTAGGTTGAAACTCCATCAATATTCCATTCAGTGGTCAAAAGGTCACGGAGTTCCCTCTGCAGTTAAGGGGAACTGTTTTTGTTTGTTGGAGGCAAAGTCGAACCTCTTAGGAACGGATGAAAGGATGGTATTGTATGTGGATGAGAGGTGGTGTCATAAACCACATCCTCTGTTTAGGGATTATTTTTATTTTAAACACCTCATATCTGACTTCTCTCAGTCCTCTTTCAAACCATCTGTCTTATCTGTACACAAATAATGAATACATAATTATAATTTGGGACACGGTTCTTTGATTAGTCCTGTCTTATTTTGGTAACAAGCGTGCCACCGAGGTAAAGCTTTAAAATAAATAAATTAATTAAAAAAAAAAAAAAAAAAAAGTGCACCCTTCTCTTTCTTACAGGGCTGAAGGATGAATAGCTAATGTTACTTGTTGAATACTTATGCCATTGTGTCATTTTACACTAAAAGTCAATCTTGTCTTTGTTCCTCCCAAGCTTGCCAACACCAGTTACTCATCTGTGCATATGCAGGTCGCAAACCTAACATCTACAGCTGTTAAGAGTGAGATTTATATATATATATATATATATATATATATATATATATATATATATATATATATATATATATATTTAATGTAATTGCCATCTTCACGTGTGCAGTTGATGTTTTGTCCAATGAGTTTAATGTGCATGGTGAAGGATTGCACGTTTGATTAAATTGTGGAATGAGTCATTATAATCACCCACGTCCGGTCAGATGTAAAGTTAAGACATTTTAATACGCTAGGATTCAAAAATTAAAAAGCGTCATCTGGGAGGCTTCTATGAGTCTTCTTTGTGGAGTATGAGAGCTTTAACTTTAATGCTCAATAGAAAGACTCCACTTGTGTGAATTTAAGACAAACTGATAATAGGAACTTTATGCCTCATCCCAGTCTATCTTTAAAACACTGATTCCCACGCCCCCCCCCCCCCCCCCCCGAAAAAAAAAAAAAAAAAGACACCCACACATTTGCAACTTTGTAATATTTAACAATTTGAGGGCAAAACACCACATTAAGAACCTTTGCCTCCAAGCACCATTTAAGATGAAAATTATTACAGGATTATTTGGGGAAAACACCTAAGAAAGATTTCAGTGTTGAAACAGACCGTTTTCTTAAAACAAAGCAGTAAAAAGAACATTCTGCTTGTTGAGGCCCTGCAATACTGAAATGTAAAACAAAAACAGAGAAATGTGTCAACAAACGTTCCCTTTCAGAGCTGTAATTAACTTTGTGATGATGCGTTTCTGAGGGGGGGGGGGGGGGGGGCAGCGGATGCACTGCACATGTATGGTTTTTTTTTTTGCTGCATGACGGCTCCAGTTGTGCTCCATCACAAACCATTTTCAATCACCTAAATCAAGTTACATTTACTGTCTTATTGACAAATAGTTTATCTTGTGCTCACTTGCATGCTTTCAACTCGTAAAATCAGCTTGAAGGCCATTTTCTGTTGATCCAAGTAAGGTTCATAAAGGCATGGTTGGGTGCACTTGGTGTGCAAGTACATGTAGCACCTGTTTTCTATGTATACACATCTACTAGTACAAGCAATATTTCATCATCACTAGAGTAAAGTGGAGGCCGTTACAGATTTACAGGACTCTTGTATATTTTCTTTCATTCAAGACAACTTTAATAAAGTAGAATTTTTGAATAGTAAATCCCAGCCACGTGTCCTGCGACGTTTGGCAAAATATTGTGCATTTGAATGCACGTGTATCGTCAAATGTGTTGCAGGAAGATTGTGGTCATTTTCAAACCCTGTCACACACTTTTTTTTTTTCTTTTTTTTTTTAACCAAACCTTTAAACTATTGGAAGGTTCTGCAACTAGTTTGAGCCATCCAGCAAACTTGAAGTTGTTTCACAGCTTCTCAAGTTGCTTCATTTTCAGCATACACTGAGAACGAGTCGAATCACGACTGAGGACAAGCATTCCTGGAATGCAGTAATTGGTCCGTCATATTTTTACACGCATCTTAAAAAATGTGTCAAGTGGTGTAAATTGACACTTTGACGGGAGGATCCTCCAGTGAGCCTCTTTTGGCATTGTGTATTTAGTATTTAGTGTAACTATTCCTATGCGTACATTTAGCAGCCACTGTACCACAGATGAGATTCGCTGGCACAGCCTGGAATCGAGACGTAAGACAAAATGCTTACAAGAATGTTACTTCCTCCAAAAAAAAAGATGAAGGACACCCTGAGCTTCTCATTTTGTCAAATGCTTAGGCGTTGCTAACTGCCAATAAATGCTCCACAGGAATCAGAAAGGCTTTCGCTCACTACCGGATCTCACCTGGAAATTATTATTATGGTCCTCCATTACTGGAATGTATGCATGGCGACAAATCATCTGGTCCGTGATTTCTAAGCCAAGATTCAGAGTTTTAAAAATGCGGACACTTTAGCCTGTCTGCGGGCCTTGTGGGCTGTTCTGTTCCTGCGACTGTAGTTTGTGGTTCTGCTGTGCGGCCATGGCCTGCAAGCGCTGCCGCTGGGCCTGCCTGGCTTTGTTGTACAAGAAAACCCCCACAAACACGAGGACGGTGCCGGTGGCGCTGAGCATGGTGATCTGATTGCTGAACACGATGACGCTCAGCCACACGGACAGGGCGTGCTTCACTGTGCTTGCCACGCTGAAGAGGAGAGGAGGGGAGGGGAGGGAGAAGTGTGCTCAGTGCTCATTTGACTGCTGAATTTACACAAAACCATACATCACAAGAGCTCAATTCAGTCAACATAAAAATAATAATAAATGGACAGGGCCAGTGTGTATTATTTAGCACCATCTAGTGCTGAACAAATTCAATGATTTTAAAAACTCACAAAACAGTTTGCGGCTTCTACATAAACGTTTAAAGGTAGTAAATTTGAGAAAGTAGGAAGGCTAAATTATACTGCCGCAATATATTTAAAGTCAACCGTAAACATTTCTTGACAATAATATATGTGACCTCACTAGTCTAAACAAGACATTCTGATTAATATTACATTTTTGGAATATAAGTTATGAGGCAAAATCCATCCGTTTTTATCCATCTCAGGGGGGGGCGGCCATTTTGCTACTTGCCGTCAACTGAAGATGACATCTCAGTTGCTCAGGAAGCAACGATCAATCACAGCTCGCTTGGTTTTCTGAAGCTGTGCTATGATTGGTTGTTAACTGAGACCTGAGCAACATTGATGTCATCTTCAGTTGACGGCAAGTAACAAAATGGCCGCCCCCCCCCCCTGAGATGGATAAAAACGGCTGGATTTTGCTGCTTAGCTCATATTCCACTCACGCAATATTAAAAATAACATATTTAGACTAGTGGGGCTGGAGAGAACATATTATTGTAAAAAAAAAAATGATTTGGGTCCGTTGACTTCCCCTTTAAAGGGCATCAGAAAGCAGTGTACCTGAATGTAACGGGAGAAATGCGTCCCATAAGAGCGTAGGCAGTGACACTCTGCAGGTGAAACAGGCCGCCATTGAAGAGCAGCAACAAGATGATGTCCCAACTGAAGGTGAAGGTTTGTGCAGTCTTCTCGGTTGCTGGAGTTTCCTGCCAAACAAAGATAAGCATCAGGAATGCAACATATAAATGTCCGCCCAGCCTGCTCTGCACCCGACCCCTTTGGTCCCTCCCACCGGTGGTGAGCCGTGGGAAGGGGGACCCACGTTGCCTTTTCGGGCTGTGCCCGGCCGGGCCCCATGGGTGCAGGCCACCAGGCGCTCGCCAACGAGCCCCGCCTCCAGGCCTGGCTCCAGAGGGAGGCCCCGGTGACCCGCGTCCGTGCAAGGGAAAACGCGATCCATTTATATTACTCATCATAAGGGGTTTTCATATAAATGTTACATATTTTTTGACAGGGTCCCCACTCCATCCATTTTATTTGCCGCTTTTCCTCACGCTCTTTCCTTGCAATTATTTTCCATGACTTTTCAAATCAAATCAAACTTTATAGCACATTTCATAAATTAAATTGCAACTCAAAGTGCTGAGTGATTAAAACATCCAAAGTCCAATATCCTTTTCCATCTGCTATAAAATGAGTAAAATTATCACAACATAAACTAATATATTCCAACTTTATTATTGTGTTTTTACATATATTTATTATTATTTTATCATTCCTTACATTTTGCCCATTTAGAAAGATTGCTTCAACGATACCAAATACCATACAGCAAATCGGCTTTTTTTTTAAAAAAACAACAACAACAACAACAACAAAACAAACAAACAAACAAACAAACAAAACGTCTCTGCCAACTGTGAATCCATTCTATTATTCACACCAAGAGCTGTTTAAAAAACAAATACGATTGGCTACAAGGAAAAAAAAAAAAAAAAAAAGGACAACATTCTATGATATCAATTAAAGTGTCAATAATGCTATTTAGAATCTGTTTTTTTCTTCACATTTTAATTTAAACTTTAAATTAAAAACATTTACATTTTACGTTTTTTGGAAAGATTTGGTGTTGTTGCACTTTAAATTAGTCTAGCACAAAAAAAGTTAAAAGCTTAAATTATTAAAAGTTCAAGTGAAATTAGTTTAGGTTTTTTGTACTAAATTATTTTGTAGGTACGCATATAGCAAATGAAGTAATAATTTTAAATGTTATTTTATAAAATCACAGAGCCGTTTTAAAATCAGTTTAGCTTCATTTCTAGACAATAAAATATGGTTTGCTGCTATACACAATGTGAATTTAAGAAACAAAAACTATTGATACTAGAAAAAAAAAAAAAAAAAAACAATTGTTCATTCATAGTGTTGGCACATTTATATTGTCTAATAAATCTAATAAAACCCTTGCTTCAGTTCCTGAGATTAACCTAAAAATAAATACATAAATGGAAAATTGTTCCTCTAGTTAGAAAGCTGCTACTCAAATGAACCCATTGATTTGCAAAACTGCTCCGCTTAGGAAAGAAGAAAAAAAAAAAAAGAAAAAAAAAAAAGAGCGACAGCCTTGCTAACAACGGCCTAATTATGAAACACTGTGTGAAACACGGCCCGTTAACACTACCCATTAACCGTCGCTATCTCAAAAATGTAGTTAGTCAGTGACTCATCTGAAACCATTGACGTCATTTCATCAAAAGTGACAGCGCGCCCTCTCATCACTCAACAGACTATAACCTGTATATCGCGTTCAAGACACAATTGACTAATTGACCTACCAAGAGGAAAATCCAGGCCGGGATGAGCATGATGATTGCCGCTGCACTGGTGTAAAATTGCAATTCCGGAGGGCTGGAACCACAACAACAAATACAATTGTGAAAAAAATGTATCAATTACACTTGTATTGTTTCTGGTTCTACTGTCTTCTTACCTGAATTTATAAGTGTCACCACTTAATAGCTTCTTAGAGAAGACATTCTGTAAACTGAGAAGGGAGTGAGAGGGTTAAGTGAGGCGTGCCACTGTGGCCATCATCGTGTTACCGTACCAGTCCATGATGTTGGTGGAGAGGGCGGCGGAGAAACCGAGCAAGTTGAAGCTGAGCTCTGTGGCCGTGCAGAGCGCCAGGCCCGCCATGACGGGGAACAAGGAGAGGTTCACCCACAAGCCTGTATTCAATTCAAATGAGCGTGGTCAGTGATCAATGAGGATGTATGCCGGTTCATCTGTGTCCGCTGAGCATCACGTTTATTCGTCAGTGCCCAAAAGTCGCAAGATTACCAAGCTGCCTATGGCAGGACATGCACGGTACAGAAAAGGTGACAAATGTTAATTTTTTTTTTTTTAAATTGAGCGTTTTTCTTGCCGCCTTTGTTTTATAGGGCAAATGTCTCCCATGCTGAAACAGCCACACTCAAAACCAGATTTTTCAAAAAGTTATTCATGAAAATTGTACACATTGATCATAGTAAAGAAAGGCAATCGTTAGTGGCAAAGCAAATGATGGTGGCCCACTGCAATACACCTATGGGCATGTCTTCACTGTTATTGATCAAATGATATGAAAATGCCCACCTGTGTATTCTCCAAGAATCAACCTGGACATGATAACAGTAAAAATGGGTGCAGAGCTCTTCACCGTCTCAGCAAAAGACACGGCCACGTTCTTCAGGCTCACTAAGCCCAAGACCACCGTGGTAAATCTGGAAAAGAGGCACAGAGATTCGAAGAACGCTGCCAAATATTTGAAATGTGAGGCTTACGCTAAACTTTTTGTGGCCCACCGAATTATGACATTTTCTGCAAAAAGGGGCATGGACGCCATTCTTTGAACCCTTATATCTTCAGGAACTATTGGGTCAATCATCAGAAAATAGGTATTGTTAAAAAGGGAATTCAACAAGGATTAC
This sequence comes from Festucalex cinctus, assembly GCF_051991245.1. Taxonomy (NCBI): domain Eukaryota; kingdom Metazoa; phylum Chordata; class Actinopteri; order Syngnathiformes; family Syngnathidae; genus Festucalex; species Festucalex cinctus. The sequence continues at coordinate 36,760,997 of NC_135412.1, read as the reverse complement.
ATTCATTTATAAGATTGGCTCATATTTTAATAACCTTTTGCCTTAGTTGACCTTGAAATTGACCTTATGGATCACGTGACCTTAATTTTTTTCTTGTAATGTAATCTCACACATACCCTCTAAAACATATACAAGTTTCAGAGGTTACATTTTTCATTTAGCAGCAAAAGGCGTCCAAATATCCTGACTAGCCATCAATATCATTATTTAAAATAAAAATAAAAATAAAAATAATAAAAAATAAAAATAATAATAATTATTCATCATAATTTCACCTGTTGTTTCAGGAACCTGTTGTTGTTGGCACCTGCCAGGCTTCTGGCTCTGTTATTGATGCTGGCTACATATCCTGCTTTGTCTTTTCCTCTACTCCATCCTCTTCCTCATCCTCATCCTCACTAAGCCTCATCCCTTCCTCTCCTGTTCTAATATTCTTATTAAATAAGGAGAGATATCTGGACTTTTTCTTCATTGTCTGAAAATGACCGACATAACATACATACAGTATACAAGCATCAGATCAATGCAACTCAGTTATTAGGGGTGTTAAAAAAATAAATTGATTTGGCGAATTGGCGATATTGCAGTGCTCAATTCTCGTATCAATTCAATATGCAGCCGAATCGATGTTTAAACGTCATTTTTTTTTTTTTTATGGAAAAAAAATGTCTTACTATGGGTTAGGGTTCACACTTTAAGCATAGAAGAATGCTATATTAACTCATTTACTCCCAATAACGTATAAATACGTTTTTTTAACGTTCAAAGTGTCCCAAAGACGTATTTATACGTTTTTTGGTTTTTCTTTTATGCTAGAGCATACAGGAGGCTTTGATGCAGCCTCTCAACTGCAAAGAATGTTTGCAGAAATGGTAGTTATTACACAAACGGCCAGCAGATGGCAGCAGAGCAAAGGAGATCAACCAGGGCCATGTAGAAAAAAAGCTCAATTACTTTGAATTTTAAATAGATTTGTGAAAACTGATGAAACTTAGCTCTCTTCTAATGCTAATTGCAGCAAAACGGAAGCAGATAGAAACATACTTTTTTTTTTCCTCATGAAAAAAAGAGACTTTAATCTTTCTTTTGATAGGTTCCATGCTTTTATAGCAATAGAACACAATATTCTGTGGGCCTTGCAAAATCAGTCAATACCCAGTAAAACAGCCGGGAGCGAACGGGATTGTTTCTGTGAAAATGGCTGGGAGTGAATGAGTTAATGTAACATTAACCCTTAATATTTAATTTCAATGCTGTTCAAATATTAAAATGATGGCAACCTGTTTGTTAAATACAGTGGCTCACGTTCATAAGCCTGAAGTTTCAGACAAATAAATACATTTTCATACTAAGTAGTTCTAATTAGTGTTGTTCCGATACCGTTTTTTGGCCCCCGATACCGATTTCGATACCCAGCTTTGCAGTATCGGCCGATACCGATACCTAAGGTTTTTTTTTCCTCAACATGAAAAAGCTGTCCTGCCATTGGTTCATAACATTCAAGGGCCAATAGTATATCTTAGATCGGCATGGAGTGAGCATGTCATATATCAGTGAATGTCGTGCACGAGCAAGACACAAGATGCTGCATCCAAAATCCTATATTAGCATTGGAATTAATGGTATCGGCTAGGGCTGCACGATATTGGAAAAACATGCGATATGCGATATACTTGCTGAACATAGCGATATTATTGTGATATTTAACATGTACCTAAAGAAATTTCATTTTTATTACCTAATGAAAGAAAAACATTTTTCACGTGGCAAAATAAGCAACCGTAATGTAATCTTAGTTAATAAATTGTAATTATGTCTTGAAAATTTTCAACTATTGAATGACGATGCACATTTTAGTAGTCAAATTAATAAAAAAAAACATAAAATTCCATATAAAACTTATTGCATGCCTTTGCGATATGCATATTGCAAGGGCCAAAATCGCAATATCGATATTTTTGCGATATATTGTGCAGCCCTAGTATCGGCATTTTAATTGTGAGTAGTCACCGATACCGATACCACTGTTTTAATGCAGTATCGGCGCCTCTGCCGATACCAGTATCGGCATCGGAACAACACTAGTTCGAATGTACTTTTTCGTCTTCTCTGGTTTTTGAGTACAAACGGTATTCACGTGCATCAGGTGCCACAACAAGAGGAGGCAAAAGAAGGAGCAAGCATTCTACCCAGGCATAGCCAATGGATCAAATCAGCTATAAAAAGGGCCAAGAACAAGACGGAGGAGTGAAATCCTTCTCACAGTGGCGGTCATCGCCTATACAGCAATCACTTCACATCAGGTGAATCAATTACAAGATTAGTTAGTCACGCAGATGTGAGTTGATTGTATACAGTAGTTATTTATTACTAAATGATGGCAAAAGACGTGATCCAGCACTTGGCACACGGCGGCTGAACCAGTAGATGCTAACCGGATGCTAGCAAAGGTTTCCCATCGCATGCAATATTTGAGGGAAGTAGTCGGTTTCGTTTAGGTTGTCAAAACTCTCGTTTGGGCCGCTACTGTTTTATAGATACGACACAGTTGAATTTAATAACTGATCAACAGTAGCAGCATAAACAAAACAAATTACGGCACAAATGAAGGCAGTGGCAGCCAAATCAGCAGATGCTAACATTAGTGTAATACTTGCGTGAAGATGCTAGGTTAGATTGCAAATTTGACCGCACATAAAGGGGAATAACAAATCCGGATTCTATAAATGTATTTAATCCTCCAAGCTTTTGTATTATCACAAGCACTCACCAATGTAGTGAGAGGGAAATCCATTGCAAATCTGGAACGCTCTTTTATCTTATGTCGCTGACAGAAAAAAAGCACTCCTGGCGCTTCATATAGGGGATCTGATCTGTAATATCCAACCTGTCAATCTCGCGCACATCATTATGTCCTTTTCATCAAATTAAGATGTGAATTCACTTGGTCGGAAAGTTGACTGATAAATGCTACTTTTATTGCTGCTCTCCACTGTTTGCCACAATTCTGCTGCTAATGTGGTGGTGAATTCGGGAATAGGTTGACGTCACGAGCTCTACTGCAGCAAGGTAAACTGACAGGCTTAACACTGAAATGCTCTGCCATTAGATGTCAGAAGGCACAATAAACCTGCAAGCGGGGCCTTGTGTTCAAATAAGCGTTCACAACAAGTCCATTTGTGAGTAAATTCAAACAAGACCATCATTATTTCAGTTTTCATATGTTTTGTGACATTTTTGTTTGGTCGCGTGTCACAAGATTTTTACAATGTAAAATGACTGCTTGGCTCAATAATGTTTGGGAAACACTGCATAAGGCTGTTCATCTATGTTTTCTATTGTCTGACAAATATTTAAGCTTTGGAGGAGGTCTGTCCTCTAGACACATGACATGACATGACATAACATGCTTCAGGGAGTCACCTCATCAGTCCAACGAACAGCATGATCATGATGAAGTTGGGGGGATACTCATTCCTGGACTTGTGCTGATAAAGGCAGCAGGGCACAAACATCTTGAGGAAGCCAATGATGGTGGTGGAGAGCATCTGAACTGCACCTGTCCACAAGAAACAAACAATGAAACACTCATTACAATGATACTCAACAGGGCTTAACAACTTATCCAATTCAAATTGACATTATAATGTGGTAGAATCAATTTTCAAATCCCAAAGGCTGCAATTTTGGAGGAAAAAAAAAAAACACATTTTGTGCTTTATTTTAGTCACAGAAGCTTTTCATTTGTTTAATGTGTACAATTTACTTATTTAGTTATGTGGTGTAGGGATAAGATCAGTGCTATAGAAGTGCAGTCCACGTTTACAAATTGTTTCAAGAAACATGAAAAGATGAATTGATAAGGCCACAGATTTGTTTGCATTATTGTCATTTATGACTTGGTAACTTTTGTATGTTTACAGCACAATCGCCTGTTAGAATTTTATGAAGTTGTCATAGGGAACGTGAGTGTTTAGTAATTCAAGTATTTCATTTCTCAAGGTTTATTTGGCTTTATTTTAGCATAAGCCTATACTATAAATCCAAAAGATACATATATAATTATTTATTTTCATTCATAATGCATGTTTGTTTAAAAAAAAAAAAAAAAAAAAACAAGAAAAAAAAAAAAAAAAAAAAAAGAGGACCCTGGGATAAAAAAAAAAAAAAAAAGCCATATTAAATCACAAATGCAATATTTGTGCGTGGAGGGGTGCTTGGAGGGTGCATTAAAAAAAAAATCATTTGGCTCTAATCTTCAAGTAAATATTTTTAATATCTCTTGCATCAAAGCGATAAGACTATGTTATTGCTTTGGTGCCATCTTATTGCATCTTTTTGCCAAGAAACTATGTTGGACTAAGTTTTTCCATCATCTTGTGGCATCTATAGGCAACTGTAATCCTTTATTTTTTTTCTGTTGGGGTGGCAATCAATGTTGGTTGGTTGTTAATCAGAGGAGGGCCCAGTCCCTGACTGTAGTGGACCATGCCTGCCTAAGAAAAGCAAAAATCCATGTATAATTGAAAATATTTATGCATAATTGAAAAATGGTTGATCGGCTTCCCTGATAAAAATAAATTAATAAAAATAAAAACATAAATAACATTTTTAAAAATATTAGTCATATTTAAATCAAGAGTAGTAACAAATCAAAAGCGGACCACTTTCCTAGAACACACTGCACTCAAACTTCGATGCTCCTCTGTATGCCGTCCGTCCTTACCCAGCATGCTCGGCTGTCCTTCCAGCAGCGACAGGATGTATTTGTTGAGGAAGAGGGTGCAGAAGCTGAAGAAGTACCAGAGGGCAAGGTAGGTGAGGGAGCGGCGGTTCAAGACCCCCGAGCCGGCCTTGATCACCGTGGTCTCTGTGACGATGATCTTCAGCACCTGGTCACTGGGGAGGCTCTCGCTGCGGGCCAACACCACTCGCTCCTGACGGATGTGAAGCGGGAGCAGAAAGCGCCATAGTGAATACCTGCTGCTTTTCCGCCTGGTGCTCGACATCGCCCCTGTTGCCCAGCCCCTTCAGGAGAGCGGGGAGTTGGGTTGGGGCAACCGGGAGATGAACGGTCTGAAAGAGTGGCTGTTTTGACTACGGCATCTTCTGATCAGTCATGTGATGTTCTTTCCTGGCTTCAACTTGCATCGACAACATTCTGGTATTGATGCTTTCAGTACCTGCAACACACAATGGGGAATACAGTGAACCCCTGCTACTGTATAATTGTTGATTTTATGGTGATTGTTAATGTTAATTATGGGTTTTGACACCTTGTCGCGTACTACCACCTTTTGAGGTCTTCAAGAGATTAATAAGTTCAAGGGGGTTAATACTTTTGCAAAGCACTTTAGATAGGAAAATGCTATGCCAGGAGAAAGGTCACAGTGGCACAAAGGCCTTGCGCAAGAGCTGGCCCTTTGCAATGAACTACGGTATGCCAACTGACCTTTCGCAAACCATGCCCAAACGACACTGAGACCAATTCACCCGCACATGCGGCCAACTGTACAGCCTATGTTGGTAAAATAATCCAGTCGCACGGCGCGAGTACGTTTTAATGAGTGGTGCAACGGGTCGGCTCATCTTTGAGCTAGGGATGGGCGGATCGATACCAAAATATCGATATTTCGATCCAGCGTGTTCAGTTTTAAGTATCGATCCCCAAGCTAAAGTATCGATGTTTGCAATTATTATATTTTCTTTATCTCTATTTTTTTTATATATATATTTATTTTGTGCATATTTGCTACTTTTTCCTTACGCCTTCTGCACGCATGGAAGCAGTGCACCGGCGTCTGCCCCCGCCCACTCACCAACAATGATGGTTAGTGTGGTAAGGTTGACTGTAAAATCACAACTAGGGGTGTTAAAAAAAAAATCGATTGGGCGATATATCGCGATACTACATCGCGCGATTCTCGAATCGATTAAAAAAAATCGATTTATTTATTTATTTATTTATTTATTTTTTAAGAGCTCAGAATTGTTCATTCGGTAGTCTTACCGATTCAACGTCTTATCATCATTGCCTTTTTTGTGTGTGTGTGTGTGTGTGTGTGGGTGTGTGTGTGTGTGTGTGTGTGTGAATCGATTTTTAAACTTCCATTTTTAATGGAAAAATATTCAACAAAACGTCTGACTTCGGGTTAGGATTCACACCTTGAGCATGGAAGAATGTTATATGAATGGAACATTAAGCCTTAATATTTTATTTTAATGCTGTTCAAACATGAAACAGATTACAACCTCTATAAGACTGAAATTTCAGATAAATAAATAATACATTTTCATATAAATCTTACACTCTACAAGCTTACTGATTAGTATTTTCTAAATTTGAATGAAAAAAAATCGCAACAATCGACTTATAAATTCGTATCGGGATTAATCGGTATCGAATCGAATCGTGACCTGTGAATCGTGATACGAAGCAAATTGTCAGGTACTAGGCAATGCACACCCCTAATCACAACTATGTTGTATTAAGGTTTTTTTTTTTTTTTAAGTTTTTAAAAATGTTTAAAAATCAGGGTGAAGGCCAAGGCCCACACATCGCATGGCCACTGTTGACAAGGTGACAGATCAAACTGGTAACACAGTAGTTTGAGGTAGTTTGATTCAACTGAAGATGTGTGTGCCCCCATTGGTGTGAGCACAGCAGTATTTTTTTTCCAGCTTTGTGTAATTAAAAATAAATAATTACAAAACAAGCTAACTTCAAAATAAAAGGCCTCCAAGTTATACATGGACGTCGATTCAATTGCCTTGTCACTTGTATTTTGAAATTAACCCACGCAGCGCGTGACATCTTCCAGCTCAATGCGGCTCAAGTTACTAGTCCTCAAGTGACTGTCAACTTCCAACATCAACACAACGCCACCTCGAAATTATATTTAATTGTCATAATTGTATGATAGGCACAAGTCTCCAGCATTAGTATCTAGCCAATAACTGAAGTGTAAACAATTGACAGCGTTTGAGTCACTGTCAATCTTTGTGTCATCTGAAACTACGCTACGCAAATTGAGACAACTTTATTTCAGCAAATCCAGTCATGCTGTTTCGCCCTCAAAAAGGGTGCGACCAAAACTTGTGTGGTGCGACCGACTGAAAAAGTTGGTAGCACCGGTGCTACCAGTGCAAAAGTTAACGTCAAGCCCTGCCCAACCACACCCCTATATGGCCAAATCCGCCAAGCTTCTATCTGCTCCATTGAAATCCATTATAAAATCAACCCACAAAACTTTTGTCAGCTTCAACAAAACCATACCAAACAAAGTTACAACAAGCTGTGGACCTTCAAAAACAAAACAAGCAAAAAAAAAAAAAAAAAAAAAACTGAAGCGATGTGCCCACAGAAATGTGTGTAAATCAGACAAGGAATCCACAAAGTAGAGCGATGTCTTCAACGGATTACACAGTGTGGACGGCCTCACAGGCTCAATGTCACCAAAATAAACAAACATCCCTATGTTTGCGCCTGTAAAGTAGTTGTAATGTACTAGGCTTAAGCCATACCGCTAAACTAGCAACTAGGGGTGTGCTAAAAAATCGATACGGCAATATATTGTTGCGGGCCTCATCACAATACACGTATCGATACGCAGGCGTCAGAATCGATATTGCTTGTTAACTTTAAATCGGCAGTTCACGTTTGCCTTTGCGGCTTGCATTGCACCTAAAAAATAAAAACCAGCAGCGTCTTTGAAGTTAATTGCCTTCAATTAATGCAAAAATAGCTCACCGGTGATTGGACACTGTGTCTTGCTAAGAAAAATGAAAGCAGAGGAAGAATGTCAACATTTATTTATTGATAAACTTAACATGGCGCGTGTCTCAGTGTACCAATTTTCCTATATTTTGTTTAAAAAAATAAATGTCTTATTTGGGATACATATGTATCGCGATATGTATCGTATCGTGGCCCCTGTATCGTGATACGTATCGTATCGTGAGGTTGGCAATACCCAGCCCTACTAGCAACTCGTGTTGTTCCGATACCGTTTTTTGGCCCCCGATACCGATTGCAATATCCAGCTTTGCAGTATCGGCCGATACCGATACCATACCAAAGAGGGTTTTTTTTCTCTCAACATAAAAAAAGCTGTCCTGCCATTGGTTCAGAGCATTCAAGGGCCAATAGGATTTCTTAGACCAGCATGCAGTGAACATATCACACATCAGTGAAAGTCGTGCACAAGTATGGAGAGAAATTTGTGTCTTTATTTTCAATCAAACAAAAAAGGAATTTGCAATCAAAAAAAATTTCAATCAAACAAAAAGGGGATTTGCAATCAAAAAAAAAATTCAATCAAACAAAAAGGGGATTTGCAACCTCAAATAAATTTTAATCAAACAAAAAAGGGTTTTCATATAAAATAAAAATTTGCAAACAAAAAAAAACATTTCAAACATGGATTTGTATTTTAATAAAATCTTTTGCAAGTATTTTTTTCGTTTTGTTTGCGAATCTGTTTTTTGGTTGCGAATCTGTTTTTTGGTTGCGAATCTGTTTTTTGATTGAAACCTGTTTTTTGGTTGCGAATCTTTTTCTGTGTTGTGTGGGCGGGGTCCTCCGTTCAACCGATGATAGAAGCCTTGTCATTGGTCAGCTTGGAAGCCGCTGCGACAACTTTCATTGGTCAGATAGGAATGGGGGTGTGACAATGTTCGTCTGACTATTTCCTGGTTCATTTTGTCCAGTCGCCGCCAGCATCGAGGTAAATATGACACCACCACAACCCCCCCACCCCCCCCTGCTGAGATAGCTGTTATTATGCTTATTCATGATTATTTTATTACATTACATCATTACATTAATAAAATGCTAATTATTAATCACTTATGAGAAGTTCTGGTCATTGAAATAAGTAGCCTCTGCTACATTTATTATGTCTTGGGTGTTTGAAATACAGAGGAAGTGACTGAGATTACGTAATATAAATACATTTAGTTCCTGTGATTGTTTCATTGTAGTTTTCCTGTTTCAATAATGTTCAAAACATGTGTCAAACATAACTTTGTCAGATTTTTTTTTTTACATGTTTGGTACTTAATTCAAGCACACTTTTCTTTACTTTTTAGATGCAGAAGATGAAGTTGGTGGTTGGTCACCTCTCTTCATGAGGTGATGCTGTGGATAACTGAGCAGGGCCACAAGCACCTGCTTATGTCAGACAGAGAGAAATTTAAAATATCAATAAACTTTGACCACAATTGTGAGGTACAAATGCCAGGTCACACATTATGTTACCCCCTGCACAAACACCATTACATTTCCAACTGCTCATATGAGTGATTACCATTCCTTTAAATCACATCTACTGACTGCTATCACCTTTGATGCCAGATTTGACATAGTGTAATTGAAAGGGCAAAAAAATAAAATAAAATCACATCCATTACATTTTTTTGAGTAATTACAGGCTGTTCCTACCAAAATGTTTGTTTTAAGTTTAACAGTTCATTTTCTGAGCTTTCTTGATTTCTTGTTGGCAGGCCAATCATTTCTTGAGAAAAATGTCTGTATAAAATCTATAAAATGCTGAATAATTGACTGGTTGTTAGTTCATATGCATGCTTTTTTTATGAAATAAAAGTCAAACTGTTTTACACAGGAATTTATTTTCATTTTTTACATAAATTTAAATGACCCTTTGGGCCGCGAGACACTAGCACTAGAAGCAACATTGAGAGTCTGCAAATAAATGACGCGACCAAAACTCAAGGACTCCTTGTTTGGATTGATTTGCCGTAAAGCAACAAGTCTTTCCTCAGGTAAACGACAGTGGATGTCAGGTATAACGATCCCGTGTTCACCGTGAATGTCCAAGGGTAGTGTCTCTTCAGCTTGCTGGATCTGTAATAACAAATACATTTATGAAAGCTACAGTAACTCCAAGAACTTTTACTCATATAAAGTTTTTTCCTCTGGTTATGTATGCTTTTACCAGCAATAAAACTGCCCTGGCCTGCTCCTCTTACAGTAAACATGCATCTCGCTATGTCTACATTTTCTACCCCTTGGTCTGCTTGCACTCTAAAAGAAAAAATCTAGTCAGTGTAATTGCAAAAGTACACCTACAACTCAGATTCCCCTTCTGTTTCAATCTGACTCATACAGTAAACAACCAGGACCAATAAATAATAATCACAGAATTATCACGAATTTAATCTCTACTTCAAACATCCAAGATTTAGGGAAAGCAGCTAGTGTAAATAAATTCGATTCCCAGCCCTGCCTGTATGTGAAACAAATGCAAAGGTTTCTTTATGAGTATAAAAAAACAACAACAAAACTTCATCCTAACAGCTATCCCAAATTAGTCGTATATTTGTGTTTTGACTGCCAACAACATAGCTTCATGACTGACTCATGTATCGGACCATCAGTTGCCTAGCTAGCTAACATGGCTAAGCAATGCTGAGTGAGTGATTACGTTAATTGTAATGGTTAGAACAAATCACCGGATAAACGATAGATCAAGGGTTGCTTTTAGATAAATGTCAGATAAACAAAACGGAAAACTAGAAGTGGGGGGGGGGGGGGGGTCATATTTACCTCGATGCTGGCGGCGACTGGACAAAATGAACCAGGAAATAGTCAGACGAACATTGTCACACCCCCATTCCTATCTGACCAATGAAAGTTGTCGCAGCGGCTTCCAAGCTGACCAATGACAAGGCTTCTATCATCGGTTGAACGGAGGACCCCGCCCACACAACACAGAAAAAGATTCGCAACCAAAAAACAGGTTTCAACCAAAAAACAGATTCGCAAACAAAACGAAAAAAAATACTTGCAAAAGATTTTATTAAAATACAAATCCATGTTTGAAATGTTTTTTTTTGTTTGCAAATTTTTATTTTATATGAAAACCCTTTTTTGTTTGATTAAAATTTATTTGAGGTTGCAAATCCCCTTTTTGTTTGATTGAATTTTTTTTTGGATTGCAAATCCCCTTTTTGTTTGATTGAAATTTTTTTTTGATTGCAAATTCCTTTTTTGTTTGATTGAAAATAAAGACACAAATTTCTCTCCATACACAAGCAAGACACAAGATGCTGCATCCAAAGTCCTATAATAGTGTTGGAAATAATGGTATCGGCATGTTACTTGTAAGTACTCACCAATACCAATACCACTGTTTTAATGCAGTATCGGGGCCTCTGACGATACCAGTATCGGTATCGGAACAACACTACTAGCAACCGAACGAGCTAAAATCTTTAGGTCTGTTGTCAAATTCCCTTTAGCTCTAGAGATAAGATCATCCAAAAACTGGACATCAAAGTACGATTATTTAATATTATATTAGGATATCGTATATCACTGGCCATTCATCACCTAAATCAGCGAGTGCTTCCCTATTATTTTTTGGAGAGTTCTTTATCACTCGACGCCTCTTAAAAATAGTTTATCTTGATCATTGTTATACTCAACAAAAATATAAGCACAACACTTTTCTTTTTGCTCCATTTTTTGACGAGATGAACTCAAAACAGTTTTGTTTTATTATTATGGGGGTCCGGGGACTAAGAAAATGGTTTTCTGAGCAAAAACAGAAGTGTTGCGTTTCTATTTTTGTTGAGTATATTGGTAGCTGGGGAACTTGACATCCTAGTAGGTCTCATACTTATTTCATACATACTGGGAGCTCAGTGATGTTTCATCGATTTACACAAAGTGAACATATAACAGAGTAAGCGTAAACAACAAAGTAAACAACCGTTTTGTTACAGAATGAGCGGGGGAAAACACGTAATCAGTTTTAAAGGTACAATTAAAATAAAAATGTGAATTATTTTTTCGGGATTACAATTTCCACGATGAGAGAGAGACCCCACGCCGCTGCTGTTTACCTTGGATTTATCTAGAGACCTGGATGCTTTAAGAAGCGTTAACTGAGGGTGGGGGACTGACCGGGTTGCAAAGCGCACCACAGTCCCACAATCCCATCCTTCCACTACGGTAGTTGTTCTGCGACGCGCATATTAAGTGGCGATTGTCTGTGGTGCAACTCACGAGTTCTGGCAACTCCGAGCTCGGCCTGTCACGCTAACAAATTTTGCTTAATGATAAATAGCCTCTGGTAGGTGTGCAGTGCGGAAAATGTGGAAAACGTGGACACCGAGCATGGTTGCTGAAATGACGTAATTTTGCCGCGTGGACCTTGCAGACGCATCTCGCGCATAAACCAAACTTCAGTCGCGACTCACGACAGATACACAAAAGTTCGCCCATTGCCCAGCGTCTTTAATAAAGAACTATCGAACCCAGCAAACTTAACTTTTAAGTATGAGCGGTAAGCCCCCCGCACCGAGCAGCATAAACCGCTGCTATGTGTACCGTGTGACATTGCTGCAGCTACATCACATCTCTACATAAGCACATTCACAGCTATAAAAGTACTGCTCTGTGCTCACCATCTGTTTACTGTTCATCGATCTTGCTCATTCATTGCAACACAACAAATGCTGCAGAGACGAACCACTGCAAACATTGAGTACAAGCCACTTGAGTTCATAGTGCACAGAGGACAATAAACCTTCTTAAGGACAAAGCACAACATGCACGTTTATTAAGACAAGACGGGATAGAACAGAAACTTACCACGAACACGAACCGCTCCGTGATAGTGTTCACCCAACGGCCCAGCAAAACAATCGAGAGGACAACACAAGCAGGAAGTTGCACGTTGACGTTAGCTAGCGGCTGCTCGCGGCAACGTGGGGCGCAAAGGTGCGGACTGCGGAGGCTAAAGGCCAGCCGAGCTGTCAAGTCAGCGTCCAAAGCATGACAGGAAATTGTGTGACGCAACACTAAATGTAAACAAACATTTTCTAATCGACCAGAGAGACTCTTATCGGTGCGCTTGACTTTTGGACGTGGCGGCTAGCAGCGTCAAGCTCATTTCTTTAAGGCAAAAGTGATGCACCCTCCAAAATAAAACTTGGACGTCAAAAAAATTATATATACCAAGGTTTATTTTTTAAAGAAGTTAGGAACATAATATATTAATAACCAAATTTAGTTATATAATTTATATAATGTATTTTCCTTGTGTTTTGATAGACATGGGTTGACAAATAAATACTTTTATTTTCTTAATGAATGTGTATATTTCTGTAGTAAGTAAACATGGCCCAAGCTGGCTCAACTTCAGCAAACGGTGCGTTCAGTAACTGCCGTAATTTTCACATGTGCTTGTAATTTTTTTCCATCACTGTGAACTAGTTGGCCCGTTGCTCAAACACTTCACAAAGTGCCTCTTTACAATGGGCACAAAGTTTATGATTATGCATGATCTCCTTAACATACACACACACGCACGCCCCCAACGCGCGTTTGTTAAGCAGATACACGTCAAATAGAATCGGATTCTGACGAGTTCTGAATGAACTTTCACCAGCTGTGAAACCTTTATTGCATTTTTTTTTTCCCCAACCAAATTTTTCAAAACGGGCCTGGGGTAGTGTAGCATGTGTAACAGAGCGAGGGAAAGTTAACTTTTATATTTTGATATTCACTCCTACCGTCTATATTAGGGAGCGTCTACAAATTTCATTCTCCAGGGTGACGTGTCATTAAATCGCCATAAAGATTATATTTAGTTTTTCTTTTGATTGCTGTAGGAACTGGCAGTTATAAGGAACTGCCTACTACAGCGCCAATATTTATCACATCTCATATTTTGGGCAATTTGGGGACATTTATAGGACAAAGTGGCCATAAATGTCCAAAAATATTCACCAAAAATCAATTAAAACAGATTTTCTCATTCTGATTGCTGTAGTAGCTTCCAATAGTGTGCAACTAACTACTACAGCTTGAATTTTTTTCATACCTGTCATTATGGACATGCTGGGGACATTTAAGGGAGAAAAATGTCCAGAAATATACACCAAAAATCAATAAGAACAAATTTTCTCATTCTGATTGCTGTAGTATCTTGCAGTACTTTGTAACTAACTACTACAGCTTGAATTTTTTTATCATAACTCTCATTTTGGACACGCTGGGGACATTTAAGGGACAAAAATCACCATAAATGTAAAATAAATATTCAACAAAAATCAACAAAAACACATTTTCTCATTCTGATTGCTGTAGTATCTTGCAATAATGTGCAACTAGCTACTACAGCTCGAATTTTTTTTTATCATACCTCTCATTTTGGACACGCTGGGGACAATGTTCCCTGTCATTTTCCACGTGACTGTGCATTCACCTAAACTTCTTGAGCAATACGTGAATTACGGTGAGCGACATCCACGGACTTATATACAGACTCACAATGCCACTTATATCACCATAGCGAGAACTGAAGCCACTGGCAGCCATCTTACGTTGCCACCCACGAAGCCCACCCAACTTGAAAATATTTGTTTTCCCGCAGCGTTTTCATGTTAATTTACTGTCTCCATAGTGAAATGCCTCCATGTGTGGTGTAGGTTGTACCAATAAGACTACAAGAATCGCTCCATGCACATTTCATTGTTATGAAATTAACCCATATATAAATGTTCTCTTATAAGCGATATCTGTGAGGGCTATTCAAAGACTTGTCTGCATCATGTTGTCAGAACCATGAACAATGAAATTAACGCAAAGGCCATCAGGACAAAATTGGCTGTGAAATGTAAACCCAACTGAGTCCATTTATATGCAGTAAGCTCTTGACAACATGCACATGGCAGCATTACACCTGTCCAAAACCTGAGATCATAAATTACATGATGTATGTATGTAACAAAAAAAATTCAAACCACTTGTACGTCATGTGTCAGACGATTAGATTCAGCCCTAGTTTGTTACTTGTTTTTTTTTAATCACAGGTTATTTTAGGAATAATAAAGTCTCAAAACAATTTTTATAAATATGGGCTCACATCGTCCACTCAAAAATAATGGAAAATGTAATTTATTAAAACGTGAACATTTCTGAAATGCGTGAAGAGCCTCATTGAAGAGGCTCGCAAACTACGCACATGTTTGGACATCCTGAATGGCGCGGTTGCGTGTCGCTGCAGTCTCCTCAGTGCTGAGTGTTTGTATCATGTATGCTGCTTGAAACTGCAGTAGAACAACAGTGCGCAGACAAACTGCTATTAAAACTGTAAGTGAAGAGGGAATGGTGCCCTGTTGTGTGCGTGGTACGCGCGCGCCGGCTGGCGTCACTGTAGTGACGTGATGCCCGTTCACTTTGGACGGAGCCGCTCCGTCCTACAACACGACATGGCTGTTCCCCTTGCATTTAAGCTTTTTTGCCACATTTTTCGTTCCCACTCCATTAACCACACGTACTATATCAAGTTTTTATTTGTTTATAGGAAGTTAATACATAAAATACAAACGGTAAATACAGCTGCAGGTTAGGATTTTTTTTTTTTTACTGCGCTGAAAGACATTTGCAGTGCGCTGAGGTGGTGAGAACACTGCGCGATTGCGCAGGCGCGCAGCTTAGAGGGAACATTGGCTGGGGACATTTAAGGGACACACATATTACAAAATATTCACCAAAAATTAATAAAAACACATTTTATCATTGATTGCTGTAGGAGCTTGTAATACTTTGCGACTAACTACTACAGCTCGAATTTTGATCATACCTCTCATTTTGGACACGCTGGGGACATTTAAGGGATACAAATGTCCAAAAATAGTAACCAAAAATCAATAAAAACACATTTTCTCATTCTGATTGCTGTAGTAGCTTGTAATACAACTAACTACTACAGCTCGAATTTTGATCATGCCTCTCATTTTGGAGACTCTGGGGACATTTAAGGACCAAAATATTCAAAAATATTTTTAAAAAAATCAATAAAAACACATTTGATCATTCTGATTGCTGTAGTAGCTTGTAATACTTTGCAACTAACTACTACAACTCGAATTTTGATCATACCTCTCATTTTGGACACGCTGGGGACATTTAAGGGACATAAATCTCTATAAATATTCACCAAAAATCAATAGAAACATATTTTATTATTCTGATTGCTGTAGTAACTTGTAATACTTTGCAACTAACTACTACAACTCGAATTTTGATCATACCTCTCATTTTGGACACGCTGGGGACAATTAAGGGACAAAAATATCCAAAAATATTCACCACAAATCAATAAAAACACATTTTCTCATTCTGATTGTGGTAGTAGCTTGCAATGGTCTACAACTAACTACTACAGCTCGAATTTTTGTACACGCTGGGGATATTTAAGGGACACAGGTCTGTAACAATTTGGCTAAAAATATTTTTACAACAGCCTTTTTATTTGACCATTTATGATTAAAACATCTAATTAATGTAATTAGTAGATTAAAGAGATAGTTCGGATTGTTTGACATTAATCTCTATTTCATCCTCACCTTCAGTGGTGTGCGATCATCACTGACTTACCCCTGACAGCGTTCTTTGACACGAGTTCTGGTCCGGTGTTGGACGAGAGGAAAAATAGTCCGGCAAGTTGGCTGGGGCCACCTAAATAAAAGCGGGTTTTTTCTAAAATCAATTTGTGTTCGAAAGAGTGATACATCTGCACACAAAACTCTCTCTTGAAAAAAAGTCAGACTCCATTATTGCCGGGCACTATATTTCTGTTCGTTCGTATCACTGCGCGTCGCCCTGTAGACAGCTGATAGTCGCGCCTTCCGCCTTCGAAAAGACAAACAACTTGTAGATTAGTGCGAATCTATCAGCTATATGCAGGACGTCGCGCAGTGATACGAACGAAAAAAAAACAAAAAACAAAAAAAAACACGCATGTTAAATTGCACTAAAAATCCACAAAAAAGTGAACCATGTTATAGTGAGGGAACACTGTATTCCTTTTTTCCCCCTATCATATTTTTCCATAACGGTCTCATTTTAAAGTTGGGGTAGTAAAGTGCGAAATAAAAGATAAGGTATATATGGCTTTTAGTGTTAAAATCAGTGTGTTATGTTTTGATTTTACACAATGAGAAAGCCAGTGTCGACTTGTTACCGATGCAA